>NC_051082.1:23054771-23234771 GCF_004664715.2 Peromyscus leucopus
GAGGGCACGCCTTGAATGTGGGAGGCACCATCCCACGGGTTGGGGATCTGGACTGTATACAAAGGCGCAAGTGGGTTGTGCTTCCTGGCGACAGACGCGGTGTGTGCCTTCTTGACCGCACACTCCTGCTGCCAGGCTGCCCCCGTCATGATGGGCTGTGCCCTCCAACTGTGCACCACAACAGCCCTGCCTTCCTGAAAGTGCTTCCCGCCAGGCATGACGGCACCACGGGGAGAAAAGAACTAATACACTACAATCAAACGTCATCTCAACCTTTGGAGACTGGCACCGTCTGGCGCCCTCTACAGTGAGGATACAGGCTCGGGGGAGGGAGGGAGGCCTTAGGGTGGTAAAAATCAGGATTTGAGTCCGGTTTGTGACTGTCAGGTGAGCTCACGGTTTCTGTAACACAGGCGTGTAGACGGCCCTGTGACTGTCCTGGAAGTTTATGTCGTCTACAACAGTCCACCCGGTACAGGTCTCACCCAAACCTACACGGAATTCCAAGCCGTTATAAACACACTACCAGCATGTGGTACCTGGAGTTTACATCTGTGTGGGATATATGTCTCTGGATAGCTCCTCGATGGTGGAAACATCAAACTGCCATCCCTACCTAAGATTGTATCTGACGTCGTTTAGTGGCAATAAGGGATAGGTAATCTTAGTAACTGTTCAGAGACTGGAGGTAAGCAGGGTGTAGGGGGAATGAGAGGGAAGACAGGAGAAAGGCTGTGAGCCACTGGGGCCCAGTGTGAACCTCATCTTTGGGCACACATCAGGCTTTACCACTTCTACCCTCCATACTCATTACCTTGGACAATTTATCTCTCTCTGAAGAAAAGAAAACCAAGAAGAAAAGGGGGGGAGGTCTGGGAGGACATCTCAGGGGTGAGAGTGCCTGCTGTGCCAGTCTGAGGAGCTGTGTTCGAATCTCCAGCACTCATGTGAAAAGCCAGGCACTGTGGAAGTGGACATGGGGACCTCTGGGGCTGGATGATCGCCAGCCTAAACCCTAATTCAGCTAGAGAGCCCAGCTCTAGGGAATTAGCCAGAGTGGTATAACAGGATACTAGACATCCTCCTCTGGTCTCCACATACATGCACGGATGTACAGACATGCACACATGTGTATGCATAACACACACACACACACACACACACACACACACACACACACACAAAGAAATGCTCAGTGTTACACACAGACGTTGTAGAATTATGACGGAGATATTAAAACTCATGGAAACACCCAAGCAAGGTCACCTGTGCTTATCCCTTTAGGAGACATATGCTACCTGGGAGTGGGTTACGTCTGTGGCTCTGTCTTATTCTCATCTAGACAATCAATTCCTTGAGGGTAGCATGTCTCATTTATCCTGCTTGCTCCCCCAGGAGGTGGCTCAATCACTGTAGTTTATTAACTGATAGCTTATTTCTCTTCAAATTACTGTGTTATAATTGAGCACCTCTATATGAGGAGGGACTCTGGGGAAATTTTTAAAAATTCATGAAACCAAGTTCTGTGTAGGAAATCACCGCGGCCATTTTGGTCTTTATTAATTTTTTTTAGTGGGGGTGGGGGCGGGTTTTGAGACAGGGTTTCTCTGTGTAGCTTTGGAGTCTGTCCTGGAACTTGCTCTGTAGATCAGGCTGACCTCGAACTCACAGAGATCCACCTGCCTCTGCCTCCAGAGTGCTAGGATTAAAGGCGTGCGCCTCCACCACCCTGCTGGTCTTTGTTAAATTTTTAAGAAGCGGGGAGGGTCATGTGCATGTGAGTGCCATGTCTGAGGAGGCCAGAAAAGGGTTTGGATCCCCAGGAGCTGGAGTTACTGTTGCTGGGTGCTGGGAACCGAATCTGGGTCCTCTGCAAGAGAAGCGGCCCTCTTAACCACTGAGCTGCCTAACCAGTTCCTGCTTAGGTGTCTGGATGCAGCCAGGAACGGCAGAGCTGAAAGCAGACAGCAGAAATGGAGCCCAGCAGCAGGGCTAGTGGCGTGGCATAGCAGTTATGGTTGCTTGCCCCGAAGCCTGATGACATGAGCTTGATCCCTGGATCCCACATGGTGGAAGGAAAGATCCAATTCATGCAAGCTGTCCTCTGATCTACTTGTAGATGGTGGCATGTGCACACATGTGAACACACACACACACACACACGCGCACACACACACACACACACACACTATGGAATATTGGTTTACACTGTGTGAAGATGTGTCACTATGATTGGTTTTGAATGGCCAATAGCTAGGCAGGAGAGAATAGGCGGGACTTCCGGGAAGAGAGAGGAACTCTGGATGAATCTAGGCATGAGGCAGATGCCAGTGAGACTCTGAAGAAGTCGGACATATGGTACAGAGGAGAGGTAATCAAGCCGCTCAGCAGAACGGAGATTAATAGAAACAGGTTCATTTACGTTATAAGAGCTAGTTGGGAAAAAGTCTACGCTAAGGCCAAGCTTTCATAATTAATAATAAGTATCTGCATCATTATTTATGAGCTGGTGGCCCAAAGGAAGGTCTGGCTACACACACTGTATTTTTTTTTCCATCAACAATATGGGGGAGGTTGAGGCAGGTGTGTTGCAAACAACATGATTTAGTTTAGGGGACAAAGACGGCTCTGGGGTGGGGAAGGTTTCACTACGGAAGAACTGCACGGTACAGGAAAATGGCTCTGTGGAAAAAGTACCTGCCTTGCAGGCATAGGGACCTGAGTTTGATCCCCTAAAACTCACATAAAAAAAAAAAGCCAGTGTGCTATAATCCCAGCATTGGGGAAGCACAGACAGCGTGGGGGCTGGATTTTGGACTGCCAGTCTAGCATTTTCTTGCATGTTTGGGGAGCCTAAGGTTAGGGGGAAAATGTAACAGGAGGCTATAAAACCACACTGGTGATAAAAGTCTCTGACTGGCCAGCCAACCTGACACTGGGTATGCCTAAACACAATAAATGAGAAGAGTGGAAAGGACTTAATGTCCTGATGGGCAGTGACATTTACAGACTCCTGTTCTCAAACGGTTACAAGACCAGTACTAGGAAGGCATTCAAAACTCAAGATCTGGGCAAGCGAGAAGGTTCAGTGGGTAAAGCGCTGGCTGTTCCAGCTTGGGAGGACACAAGTTCAGATCTCCAGAATCCACAGAAAAGCTCCACAGCATGAACATCCGTAATCCCAGGGCTCTGATGAAGAGATGGGAGGTGGAGACAAGTGGGGTTCCCCGAAGCTTGTGGGACTGCAATCCTGGTTTAGGCAGTGGCCAAGGCGGAAGGCGAGGACATGGTCACAGATCATACACACATACCCACGTAACATATCCTCCCCTCAAAGCCAAGCTCTGGAGACATACGCATTTAGCTCCAATTGTGAACTAGGATGTCTTAGGAGACACTGAGGATCGTGATGACGCTAAGACAAAGAAAAGAGGGGACTTCTCCTGCGGACCCCACATCTGGCTGTGCAAGCATCCAGCTCTGGCAGAGCCTCTCTGGAGGCTGGGCTCAGGAACTGAAGGACAGAGGCACAGGGAGCAGGTGGGGGAGGTGGCCCTGGGGGGAACTGGGGCGAGAATACGTGAACTTTATCCTGTGAGTCAGATTACCTAATTACAGGGTGCCCTCTGTGAGAACCCTTGGGCTCAGAGCCTTTAGGTGATCCTTATTTAAGTGTTCTGGTCCCATTCTCTAGTGTGCTACTTGTAATTAGAGGAGCTTTGGCTGTCGGAGTGCAAAGGGGGTTGGCGTGTTTCCCTGAAGTCAATTTGCTTTATGGTAGGCGATTCCTCAGGGATGGCTGTGGCCAAGGGGAACCTACAGGCAAGAGTTTGGGCTATAAAGTTGAGCGGGTTTTTTTTTTTTTTTTTTTTTTTTGTTTTTTTCCACATGGGATATCTATCTGCTCTGCCATGCATGGAGAGTGGGAACGATGATGAAGATTTAAGACAGGATCTCATGTAGCTCAGGCTGCCCCCCCAACTCCCTATGTCTCTAAGGATTACTTTTAATTTCTGATCCACCACCCCCCACTTCCTAAGTGATGGGATCTCCGGTATGTGACACCACACATGATTTATGAAGTGCTGGGGATGGAACCCAGGGCCTCATGTATGCTGGGCAAGCACTCTGCCAGTTGAGCTACATTCTCAGTCCCTCAGGTGTGATATTTATTTATTTATTTATTTATTTATTTATTTATTTATTTATTTATTTATTTATTTATTTATTTATTTATGGTTTTTCGAGACAGGGTTTCTCTGCGTAGCTTTGCACCTCTCCTGGAACTCGCTTTGTAGACCAGGCTGGCCTCGAACTCACAGAGATCCGCCTGGCTCTGCCTCCCGAGTGCTGGTATTAAGGCGTGTGCCACCACCGCCCAGCTGTGATTTTGTTTTAATCGATTGCAGGATCTGATAAGCATGATGGGTAATCTTTATTGTTAACTTGCCTGGATGAAGAATCACCGGAAGTACTATGGATCTGTGAGCTGATTAAAGTGGGAAGACCCACCCTGAATGTGGGTGGCAGGCACTATCCTGTGGGCTGTGGTTTGGAGTAACTAACCCGGAGAAAGCCATCTGGCTGAGCGCCAGCCTTCATCTCTGTTTCCTGACTGCAGATGCAATGTGACAAGCCAGCCGTGTCGTACCTCTGCTGCCATGCCTACCCCACCGTGATGGATTAGACTCTTGAACTGTGAGCCAAAGTCAACTCATTCTGTACGTGGCTTCGGTCAACTGTCCAGTGGAGAGGAAAGGAACTAAGAGACACTTTGATTCATACAACTGGAGCCAGCCCCTTCCTTGGCCACAGCGGAGCTGAAGGTTTAGCATTGGGCATTACTGGGCATGTTTTATGTTCTGAAACAATGAGATGATAACTGAAATGCCTCACTCGCGGGTGGGGGCTCCATCTTGGGGAAATAGAGCACTACACTCTAGGTACTGTGAATTTTCGTGGTTCTACTGAGGCAAGGCTGATCCACCCGGTGTGTGTGGCTCTCTTCTCAGAGAAGACATTCAAGAATCAAATCTGTAGGACAGGATACAGGGACTCTGGACCTACAACATAACATCGGATTCACGCAATTTCATTAAAATAAGAACAAAATATCACCTCATCAGGATCACCCCTGAGTCTCTTAAAAATCTCCAACTGTTGGGGCTGGAGAGATGGCTCGGCTGTGAAGAGGGTGACTGCTCTTGGAGAGGACCTGGGTTGAGTTCCCAGCACCCACGTCAGGCCCCTCACTACTGGCTGAAAGTCCAGCTCTAGGGCATCTGATGTCCTTTCCTGGCCTCCGAAGGTACCCACAGAGTATAGGCATACGGCTGGGTGATGGCGGTGCATGCCTTTAATCCCAGCATTCAGGAGGCAGAGGCAGGAGAATCTCTGTGAGTTCGAGGCCAGCTTGGTCTACAGAGTGAGATCCAGGACAGGCACCAAAACTACACAGAGAAACAGTCTCTCAAAAACACCAAAAAAAAAAAAAAAAAGTATATGCATACCCACATGCATACACATGATAAAAAATAAAAAACAAAACCCAGAGTCATGCAGAAATCAGAACAAAGATGGACTCTACAGAACTGGATCAAGTCAGTCTTTCATAGTGACCCAGAAAGGAACTAGGCCCATAAACACAGAGAGATTTGCTAACCATGTGAGGCTGTAGCCAGGCCATTACGGTTATTTAAAACAGGCTTACGTTTGACTCTGGTTACACACTGAAACTCATATAACTTTTGAAAGTGTTTGGCTACTCTTATAAAGCTGGAATGCATGTGTGGAGCATGTTTTAAGGGTTTGCAAGATATTAAGTGTTTCACACAAGCTGTGAAGGACGCCCAGCTTGCCCCCCTCCCCCTCCTTTCCTATCTCCTCGCTCTGTGAGCATCAAATGTTATTTGGAGCTAATGAAAAACAGAAGTGTAAGCCTGAATAACCAGGTTGTCTAGCTACATTCAAGAGAAATGAAAAGTTCAGACTCCGATTGGAAAAAGCCAACGTAACCGCTACAGAGCCTCGGGAAGGGGATATCCATCTCGTAAGCCACGGAGTTTATTGATGAAGCCCCCTGATACCCTGTTCAGTGCCACCGACCGCTCTGCTGATAAAGACTTTAATTTCTCTCTACCCAGATCTGTAAAGATGGTGTCTAACCAGAAGACTTAGAAGACTAACATGAAAGGCAGATCTGAAGCACTTTTGGAGACATCTGATGCAATCAGAGGTGACAGACTGATCCGAACAGTAGCTGGCCAGACCTGAGAAACTCATTTTTCCCCCTCCAAATCGGCCTGTTTCTACTTAGAGATACACTGCCCTGAAAATGCAGGCCAGCGTGTTGAAATGTTGATTACAGATGGTGACTTTACTAAAGCCACTTAAACAAAGCCTTCCTCCCCAGAAGTCCTGCGTTCTTGTCCCCATTAGCTGGTATACGACTAATGGCTGGTGGTTATTTTAAATAATGTCTCAGTGCTCTACACATAAAACATAATACCCAGAGCCAAGTTAAGCTAGTCAGTGAATACCCCCGAGTCCTCCACGATCACCAGATGCCCCAACAATGGGAGACCTTCCTGGCAGGCTCCTCTCATGCCCTTCCTACACTGCAGTGACCTGAAAAAAAAACTAAGCACTCAAGCATGGGGGTACATGCCTGTAACCCCAGAAGTTTTGGGGGTTGAGGATGAAGGAGGATCAGGACTTCAAGGCTGGTCCTGACTACAGAGTGAATTAAAAGCCATCCTGGGCACCCTGGGACCCCATTTCCTGAAACCAAAAACATAACTAAGAAAGGAAAGGGCAGAAGAGAAGGAGCAGAGTTCATGAGGAGGAAGGGGGGAGGAAACACCCAACCACACTACAACCCTCTCGCCAGCTGACACGTCCCCAGGTATGACCAGAGCCTGTGGCACAGCGGTTCTCAACCTTCCTAACGCTGCGACCCTTCCATACACAGTTCCTCATGTGGTGGCGGTGACCCCTCGACACAAAATCAGTCTTGCTGCTGCTTCATTAACTGTGATTCTGATACTGTCGTGAATATTTTGGGAGACAGGGTTGACACCGGGGTCGCGACCCAGAGGTTGAGAACCACTTCTGCAGATCAACCACCGTGTCCATTAGTCAGCTCTGCAGAACGAGAGAGTGTAACAGGGGACGCTGACGGCTGTGGCTTAGGAGCCCAGAACCACCCCGGGGAAAGGGTCCTGAGGTGACAACTGAATTTTGTTTTCTTTGGCCTTAGGTTTACGGGGAGCCGTTCTGAATGCCTGACACCTACTGGGAGGAGAGGGCTGAGGGAGGGGAAGACCCACTACTTTTTCCATTTTTGTTTGTTACACATATGTCTATGTAGGGGTGTGTACATATACATGTGTGTGTGCAGGCCAGAGGTAGACTTAAGGTATTTTCTTCTATCACTCTCCCCTACGTTTTTTTTTTTGGTGACAGGGTCTCTCCCTGAAACTCCAGTGATTTGGCTACCCTGGCTGCCCATTGAGCTCCAGGGATCTTCCTGTCTCTGCCTTCTCAGAACTGGGGTTCCGGGCAGACAACAGCACCTTTAGCTTTTCACCGGGGTGCTGAGCATCCAAACTCAGGTCCTCATGCTCACATGGGAAGTCATCTCCCTGGCCCTAAGGTTCATTTTTTGCTAGGACCCCGGGTCCTGGCCCTGGTGAGTACCTGCAAGATGCTTTGTCAAAGGCAAGCAGGTTCCTGTCCTCTTTCCCTCAGTTCCTGCCATTCTGGACACTCTCTTCCATCCTCCCAGTCCTCCTCAAGCACACCACCACACAGACTGCTACACAGGAATTCTGCAGTATATTCTGGAATGTTCTTCTCATACACCCAACCTCTTCATATTCACATGCATGTACACACACGCACACACACTCACACACACACCTTCAGCTTGGGCATGAATACACCTTCTCACCACGGTCTGCCCTGACTGCCACATCACAGCCCTCCCACCCCACATTCCTCCTTCCTAGTTTACTTTTTAATCTCTAAAACACATCTGCAGACAATATCACTAGCCAAGTACTCTGGTATTTCTATGCACGTCTCCTGACCCTTGGCTCTGCAAAGCCAGAGAAATGATGATATATCTAGTTCCTGTAATACTGCCTGACACAGGGTTGGCAGGTGAAACATATTCATTATTACCATTTTCTTATTATTGTAATTTAGAAACTGAGTCTCATGTAGTCCACGTGGCTTTGAATTTGCTAAGAAGCCAGTGATGACCTTGAACTCCCGGGATGAAGGACATGTATCTGGTTTAGACATTTAGTTTTTATAGATGAATGGAAAGCTGGAGAGATGGCTTAGCAGATACACTGCTTGCCCGTGGCATATAAAGATGAAGACCCACGCTTGGATCCCAGCACTCCCTGTAAAAAGCAGGGCATGGTGGCACACACCTACAATCCTAGCTCTAGGGAAGTAGAGTCAGGAGGATCCTTGGGGCTCTTTGGGGAGCTATTCTTGCCAAATTGATGAGCTCAGGTTTAGTGAGACCTTATATCAAAACAGTAAAGGTGAAGGGGGATAGAGAAAGGACCCAACATCACCTTCCGGCCTTCATGCACATGAACATTTATTTACACATGCATACACGCACGCATGCACGCACACACACACACACAAGCCAGATGTACTGAAATTGGTGCTTACACAACAATGTTGAGCAACTTGGACACTAAGCTGAAAATCTGCTACATACTGGAGTCTCCATGATACTCCTGTTCTTTTGATGTCCCCAGCATCCTTTGAGAAGGAAACCAAGCCCTCGGTTTGAGTCCAGCCACACATACCCCTTTCTCTCCCTTCCCCTCCCCCACATCACTCTAGACGCTTTTTTTTGTTTTTTTCTTTTTACATAACTGTACTCAGAAAGTCATTCGAGAAACCTGCTTGAAAGAACGGCCATGTTGTGTTGATTATAGCCATAAACTCTGGAAACACTATACCCAACAAGGGACGTACTCCAATACCACTTGAATTGGAACCTCTCTCTTCAAGAATCCTTCTTTCAACAGCTTTTGTGCAGTGGAATAGACAGGCCCAATGGGCTGCTGGGTTAATTACAGCTCTGCAGAACTCTAACTGTCCCTGGGGGAGGGGGAGCAGCGCCGGCCTCGCTTCGCCTGTTTGAAGGCGTCTCCTGCTTGGCTTCCTTCTTGATCTTCTTATATGATTTCCAGCCCTTCCTTCCCCAAGAACGACTCCCAGGTGAAGCTATCCAGGAAATTCAATGGCTCAAACACACTCCTGGGGGGTTAGATCCCCAAGGCTTTTACTGCTGACGCCAACAACTAAGAGAAGCCCATTTGTGGTGTGTTTGTCCAGGGAAACAAGGAATGGGGACGGGGAGGGGAAAGTGGTCCAGTCATCTGTTACTGTTCCCTTTGGGGCTGGAGGTGAAGACCGCGGGCTTCCCTTTCGTGTGTGTGTGTGTGTGTGTGTGTGTGTGTGTGTGTGTGTGTGTGTGTGTGTGGTGTGTGTGCACATATCCAAGAACATGTGCATGTGTGTGCTCATGTAGGTAGAAGCCAGTGGTTAACACTAAGCGTCTTTACTTAACTGCTCTACATTTACACTTACACACACACACAGACACACAGACACACACAGACAGACACACACACAGACAGACACACACACAGACGCACACACACACAGACAGACACACAGACACATACACACACAGACGCACACACACACAGACACACAGACAGACAGACACACACACACACACACACACACACACACACACACACACACACACACACACACACGCCACCTCCATTCCTTTCTCCTTCCTCCTGACAGAGTGCCTTGTATCTCAGGCTGGCCTTAACTTGCTGAGTAGTTCAGGATGACCTTGAACTCCTGATCCTCCTGCCTCCACCTCTCCTTGAGCTAGGATGATGGGCAGTACTGCCCTATCTGGTTTCTGTGGTGGTAGGGATGGAGCCAAGGCTTTGTTTATGCTAGGCAAGCGCTCTCACTATTGAGCTACAGCCTTAGTCCCAGCCCCACGCACCTCCGCTCTTTGAGGCAGGGTCTCTCACTGATCCCGAAGCTCAGCTAAACTGACTTGTGAACAAGCTTCGGGGATCTGTGTCTCTGCCCCCAAAGCTGGGGTTACAGGTGCACACGCTTGTGCCCGGCTTTCTACTTAGTTGCTCTTTCCTTACGTAAGGAACAACTCGGTTCCTCGCGCTTGAGTGACAGGCCCTTTACTAACTGCGCCATCTCCCCTTTCTCTGCTCTTGTATTTTCAAGGTTCCTCTCCTCCTCCCACCAGCCCTTCCCCTATTTTTAGACTCTGCACGACATTTTTGCTTTCTGACTCAGATCTCTGTGTATCAGTGTGCTCACGGCTTCTCCAGCCCCACTTCGGATAATTCCAGGGCTCAGACGAGACACTGGTGGCCCAAGCCATGTTTGCACGGCGTTAAGTGTGAGAAGCTGGCTTTCTGACATGTCAAAGGAATCCATCACAGCATCCTCACACCAGCCAAGTTCAACACCCTCCACCAGGCAGGCTTCCAAGTCCTTCTGCCCATGGTCTCTCTTTACCTTCAACGTGGTTTGCTTTGCCTACATCCCCTGCATTGGGGGTTTCATGGATGAGTCTAGAGGACCAGATACAATTACTAGTTCTCTCATAGCCTTCCTTCTCTGTTGTGTGGGTCTGGTGATGGCCTGCTGAGGAGAAGGCGAAGGTCACAAAGCTTCTAGAACGTTCACCTAATAGATGACATACAGCAGTGGAGAAGGAGGGGAGACTAAAAACCTCCCTCTCTCCCCATCATGTGGGTCAGTGGTAGAGCATCTTCTTTGTATGCATAAGGCCCTCAGCACCTTACAAATCCAAAAAGAACCAGATTAAACCAAAGGAAGTTCTCGCCCCGTGTGGTGGTGCAGGCCTGTAATACCAGAGCGGAAAAGGCTGAGTCAGGAAGGTTGTGAGTGCAAGGCCCTCTGGGATATGTAGTTGGACTCTGCCTAAAACAACATCAAAAAGAGGGATGGGGAGAGGGCTCAGTGGGTAGAATTGGAGTTTGGATCTCCAGAACTACATCGGGTAGTATTTGGTGGCCCGCCTGCAATCTGAGAACACAGGAGGTGGAGACGAATACCCAGAACAATCTGGGTAGTTGGATGAACAGAAGGGGTGTGTTCTGAATTTAGCAAAAGTCCCCGCATCGATGAATGAGATCAACAGTGATCTGGGAAGACATTTGGTGTCAACCTCTCCCCTCCATACACATGTGCACTCCCTAACCTGTGTATTTGAATACGTGAAAACACGTGTATGCACATATATGCACAGTGCACACACATATGTCAAAAGTAGATCTACTATATGACCCAGCTACGCCACATAACCAAATGGACTCTAAGTCAACATATCACAGAGATACAAAATAGTCCATTTCTGGGAAATGTTCTAAAATTCTCCCAGCTTATAACCCCAGATTTCTTTGCTCTCTATCAGTGGCACATCTGGCTGCATCCCCCGCCCCCACTACATTCTGATGCAATGTTAACACTATTTGTGCCCTAGACTCTCAGGCCAGGGGAGATTCCCAGATCTCAGTTGCCCCTCCCTCCTTCCTGTGTCCCTTAGTGTAGCAGGCAGCTGGGAAGTACAGTGAGCTGGCTCAGTCTTGGCCTTCTCTATGGAGGCGGTGCTGATCTTGACTGCAGCAGCCAACAGAATTCAGAACTCTCCAGGATATACAAGTGAACCTTCTCCTCATCTGTCCCCTCTCACAGCACAGCCCACCAGCAATTGTCATCAGTTTCCTGCCGATTACCATCAGCCCAAGGACTCCAGGAGCCCAGGTTACAAGCCACCTAGGAAGCGAAGAAGAACATACTCCATGGTTCCCCCTCTCCTCACACCCCCCCCCCAGCTTCTAGCTGCTCTGAGAAATGCACTGCTCCCCGATGCCTGTCCCAGGTGGTGGACACGTGAGGCTTGCTTTCTCCTTTGGAAATGAGAAGTTTTGTCCCCAACTGAAAAGGCTTCAGGCGGTTGTCAGCAGCATCAAGAAGCCTCCTTAGGATGGAGACCTTCCCAGACCCTCAAATCGCGTCATTAAAAAGGACAGACCAAGTTCTCAGCCTGCCTTTTCTTAACAGGCAAGGGAGAAGACATCCCCTGGGGGCAGTTTCTGCTGCAGTCAGCTCAGCCTGAGCTATGGGGAAGAAGGTGGGCGAGGAAGACCATTCCGGCTCGAGGAGTTAGGAGGAGCGGGAAGGCTGGAACAATTTCTTGATTTCCTTCCCTCTCCAGCCCCTTTTAAGAAAGAGTCTCCTGTTGCCCACTCCGGTCTTGAACTCAGATACGTATCAGAGGATGACCTTGAACTCCCAATCCTCCCACCTCCATCTTCTGGGTGTTGTGGTTACAGGTGGGCACCACCAGGCTTGGTGCCCAGGATTTCATGCACGCCAGGCAAGCATTCTACCAACTGAGCTGCCCTCCTAGTCCTCCTTTCTGCCTGGACCTCCGTTTTAAAAATGGGAAGCAGCCGGGCAGTGGCGGCACACGCCTTTAATCCCAGCGCTCGGGAGGTAGAGGCAGGCGGATCTCTGTGAGTTCGAGGCCAGCCTGGTCTACAGAGTGAGTTCCAGGAAAGGTGCAAAGCAACACAGAGAAACCCTGTCTCAAAAAACAAAACAAAACAACAACAATAATAATAATAATTAAATAAATAAAAATGGGAAGCAAATGGGACCCAATGATATAAATAAGATCAGATTTATGGGGGGGGGCAGGGTTTGGTGGTGGTGGACTAAGAGAGAGATAAGAAGTACAGTAACAGCAGAAACCCAGAAACTCTGCCCTATGGGAAGCACCTTTTAGACCACACGGGAATTGCAGAATGAACTGTATAAGCACTCCTATTGGCGGACCGAAAACCTGACTGCGTATTAACCTTGACCTATTCAAACTGGTCCCGCTCACATTTCAGTGCCCTTGAAGCGGACTCCTTCCCAAGAAACTGCACTTGGGTATCTCCCTCAACATCTCCCGAGTCAGCTCATCCTTTGGCCGTTAATAAACTCCTCCCTCTGAGCAGAAGCCTTTCTCTTGCCTTCCACCAGTTCTCTTACAGACGCCCTGGCTCCTCCGATAGCGGGTGCCGTACCTTCCAATATACCTGTGAGACCCTGAGCAAGCAACCTGAATGCTCTGTGCCCCACAGACCTGATTTTAGAATGACAACAATAACTGACTCAACAGTACTCCTTGCTGTTGCTAATAAACTGATTTTTTTTGGGGGGGGGGTAAGGATCAGGGGGAGACACCCATGTGCTTGTGGAGGCCTGAAGAAAACCTGAGAATATTGGCAGCATCCGTCAGGTGCGGGTTACCTTGTAGGTTTTGTTGTTACAGGGCAGGGTCTCACTTATGTGGTCCTGACTGGCCTGGGACTTGCTATGTAGACCAGGGGGACCTGGAATTTACAGCTTTCCAATTGCTGGGGTTAAACCATATACTATCACGCTGGCGCCATCTTGTTTTTGAGACAGGCTCTCACTGAACCTGCATTTGGAGAGGTAAGCTAAGCTAGCTGCTTACCAGGCTCCCAGGACCCCCACTGCTATGATTACAAGTGTGGGTGCTGCCATACCTGGGAACCTCCCCTCCACCCTCAAGGGATCTGGGCTTCAAACTTGTGTCCTTTACTGACTCACTAAGCTGTGTCTCCCAGGCTACACTGCTTTGGAAGTGACGAGCCAAGCCTGGCACACAGAAAGAGGTGGGTGAGCCGTGGTTCTTTATGTTGTGACCACTCATTCTAGAGCTCGATTCGATGTTGCTCCCAAGTGACTGAAATGACTGTGGGGTGGGCTCACAAATGCCTCCTTCTTCTTTAACCAGACCGGAAGTACTCGGAACACAGTCTTGTGTCTAAGCCCTAGTTAAAGAATTCCAACACTGTGTTCCAAACAGGAATCCGGGACCTGGGAGCAGGCTCTTCTGGTAAAGGTGCAAGCCTGGGGATCTGAGCTCAGACTCTTGGCAGCCACATAAAAAGCTGGATGTGGGGCTGCAGAGATGGCTCAGTGGTTAAGAGTATGGACTGCTCTTGAAGAAGGCCTGAGTGGACCTCGGCTCCTATGTTGGGTAGCTTACAACGGCTGGAATTCCAGCTCCAGGGTATCAGATGTCCTCTTTTGATCTCTGAGGGCGCGCGCGCGTGCGCGCGCGCGCGCGCGCACACACACACACACACACACACACACACACACACACACAATCGTAAAAAAAAAAAATAGATGCATGTGGTGTATGCGATGTGAGGGGACAGATAGGAAAATTGTGGGGAAGTTCATGGGTCAGTTAGCCTAGTGTATGCAGCTAGCGGTAAGAAGAGAGACACGGCCTGGACGCAAAGGGGAAGAAGATGAGAACTGACTGCAGAAGACTGTGCTCTGACCACCACATGTGTACTGTACTACACACCACACACACACACACACACACACACACACACACACACACCACACACACACACACAACACACACACACATACACACACACACACACACACACACACACACACACACACACACACGCCAAGAACCCCACCCACCCAAACAGGGATTTAGACTCCAGAAACGTGACATCACTGAGTATCAGCTAAGTATCAGCCAATGTGATAATCACTGAGGAGGATGTAAGATGGTAGCTCTAAAGGGGATGCTTCGGGGGCCGTAGGGATGCATAAGATGCCTGTTTTCTAAATGAACAGGCCCCCTTTCTGGCACCAAATCCTCGTACAGGCTGGGTGGCATGCTTGAATCTATACTGAACAGAGCTACAGATCTGTTGCACACTGTATTTCGATTGAAAATTAATAGCTGCTTTTGACCCATGTGGATTAATTTCACTTGCTGTAAGTATCCCCTTAATTGACAAACTGCCATTAGGTGCAAGAACCAATTAAAGAGCCGACTACTCCCTCCACTTCCTGCTCCCCTCCATGTTGTCTTGCCAGGGTGTTTTAATAGACTATTTCTGTCCTTGCACAAGGAGATTAATCACTGAACAAGCGCAGGAGAACAGCGGTGGGAGCTGGGTTCTGTGTGGGTGCAAGACTGTGCTGGAACCACCACAGAATAGTGCATGAAGACCTGGGGAAGGAAGAGGCAGGAGACGTCCTTGCATGGCCTCAAAACGTTGGAAGGAACACTTCTTGTCAACTGGTGGTCCCAAGCTGGCCGGCCATCAGAGGCTACTCATAACTCTGGCTGTCCTGGAACGTGCTTGATAGACCGGGCTGGCCTTGAACTCAGAGATTGGCTTACTTCTTCCTCCCGAGTGCTTGGATTTAAAGCATGCACCGCCACCATCCGGCTAGTTTTCTAATGAAAATCGAGGCAGTATCCATTCATGTGTGTTAACAATGTGAGCCTCAATTCCCCACTAAGGAGGCCCGGGGGAGGGGGGGTTCTCCTCCTGCTGAGGTGTGATAGATGCGGGGAGTGTGGTATGTCCAAGTACTGCAGACAAAATGCAAATAAATGATAACACAAAGCACGGTCGGAGAATGTGGTCTCCTAAGAAAAACAGACACCTTTGTACTGGACCCGCGGATTGTTGACATTCTCTCCTAGGAGAAGGAGGAGGCGGGGAGGGTCACTCTCAAGATTCCAGCAACTCCACGGTCCTTTGTAAGAAATGCTGCTCTAATACCTGTGGCTTGGGGAGGTGCTAAAGCACTTATTCTCAAGCTGTGGGTCTCGACCCCTCTCCCAAGCCTCTATCTCCAAAAGATATTGGCATTATGGTTCTTAACAGCAGCAAAGATGCAGTTATGAAGTAGCAACGAAAATATGTTAATAGCTGCGGTGGGTCCCCACGACATGAGGAGTTGTATTAAAGGGTGGCAGCATTAGGAAGGTGGAGCTCTAGCCACTGGGCTAGAGCGTATAGGCCGAGGGAGGTTAACTGAATGAAGACTCCAGCGACATAAGTCTGGGGGAGCCATCACCCATGCTGGGTGAAGACTCTTCATTGCTGATGCTTTGGGGTGTCTCATGTCCCTGCAAGTAGCCCCTCACTCAAGCTCTGTAAGTAAACCCAATAAGGCCACGGTTTTCCCACAGTGAACTTTGGTGGGATTGTGGTTTCGCTTGGCTTGTCACTGGGATTTTATAAGTGTGTGTGTGTGTGTGTGTGTGTGTGTGTGTGTGATGGGCAATTGTTTAAGCCTTCCAAATGAAGGCATTCTCACAACAACAAAACCACAAAGTTCCCAAAGATAGATGAGCCCACAAAGAATAATGATTGCCTTTGCCTGGGGTTTTCTACCCGGGGTCAGCTCTTACTGTGTGTTCGTACTTCTGCAGTGAGGGGACAGGAATACCGTAGCTTCACAGAGAGAACCCTGAGAAACTCCTACTAGATAAACAGCTAATTGTCCTGGAATAAGATGATGAGACTTGAACCCATTTTCCTATCAGATTACTGCTGATCTATGTCTTCCCAGAGAGAGTATCCAAAACCAACGAAACATGCCACTCAAAATGTGGGACGAAGTAGGTAGAACATTGCATTTAGCCCAATGTACTTTAAAAAAAAATATTTAATAAAAACTTTTAGTTATGTGTATGTATACCTGTGTGTATGTGCACCATGTGAGTGCAGTTCCCTGGGAGACCAGAAGAATGTGTTGGAGCTCCTGCAGATGGAATTACAGGTGGTTGTGAACTGCCTGGTGTGTGTGCTAGGAGCCCAACTTGGGTCCTCTGAAAGAACAATGTAAGTTCTTAACTGCTAAGCCATCTCTCCAGCTCTGATTTTTTTCCCTTTCCTTTTTTTTTTTTTTTTTTTTTTTTTTTTTTTTTTTTTTTTTGGTTTTTCGAGACCGGGTTTCTCTGTGTAGCTTTGCGCCTTTTCCTGGAACTCACTTGGTAGCCCAGGCTGGTCTTGAACTCACAGAGATCCGCCTGCCTCTGCCTCCTGAGTGCTGGGATTAAAGGCGTGCGCCACCACTGCCCGGCTCCCTTTCCCTTTCCTTTTTTTTTTCCATCTTTTTTTTTTTTTTTTCCCCAGAGACAGGGTTTCTCTGTGCAGTCTTGGCTGTGCTAGAACTCACTCTGTAGCCCAGGCTGGCCTCAAACTCACAGAGATCCACCTGCCTCTGCCTCCCAAGTGCTGGATTAAAGGAGTTTTCTTTTAATGGTAAGAATCAACCATGACTAACAGCCCTCGAATACACCCTATTATAGTTCTACAAACACAACAATGGCACAGAGAGGTTCAGAAAACTGCATTAAAAAAACTGGAAGGGTCCTTAAATTATCTACTTAGTTTTTAACCTCAATATTTATTATAAAAATTCCAAACACACAGAAAAAACGACAAGCATTTTATAGTGAACACCCATATACCCAGTCTGACATTCATCATAAATATTTTATTGTATTTGCTTTATCATATATCGGTGTCATAGAGCCAATTATTCACCTCTTTTCTAGATTTTTTTTCAAAAATAAAAACATTTTAAAAATTTAAAAAATTCTCTGTCTCTCTCTCTCTTTGTGTGTGTGTGTGTGTGTGTGTGTGTGTGTGTGTGTGTGTTTTAAGTACAGGCACATATATGAAGATCACAGGACAACCTTGGGTGTCAGCCCCCGCCTTCCACTTCATTTGAAATAGAGTCTCCTGTTTGCCATTGTGTATGGCAGGATAGCTTCCTTTTGCAGATGGGGACCTCTCAGGAAACAGTCCTGAGGCTGTTTTGAAAAGTCCCACTGACTTCCACAGGTTCCTTGGACCTTCAGTAGCACTTTGCACAGACTTCTGGGAAAGTGGAGAAGAAGCAGAGCAGCAGAGGCAAGCAGGCAGGTTCTGAGGTGGGCAACACAGCACTGGGGTCCTAACTCTGAGTCTCACCAGATTGACGGCCTGCATGCATACGTGCCTGAGCATGTGTGAGTATGTCTCTAACCTGTTTCATGGGGGATTGTACTGACCTTTCTCCTCCAGTGCGTGAATATGACTCAGTGAGTTAGTACTTAGGGGTGTGGTCCATGGGGCCTCATGTCCACTCAGAGTACTCAAGCCTCTTGTGAAGACTACACTCAGTAGCTGAGGGTGTGAGTACTCCTTGGCAGAGTACTTGCCTAGTGTGTATGAAACCCTGGCTTCCATCCCCAGCACCATACAAACCAGGCATGGTAGTGCGCGTCTATAATCCCAGCACTGGAGGCCAGGGGATCAGGTGGTTAAAACTATTCTTGTCTACAAGTGAGCGCTAAACTACCTATGTTATATAAGACCCTGACTCAAGAAAGAGAGAGAGAGAGAGAGAGAGAGAGAGAGAGAGAGAGAGAGAGAGAGAGAGAGAGAGAGAGAAAGAGGACTGTGATGGCCTCTACCCCTCAGCCTGGCTCTCCTGTCCTCAGCTTCCAGGAATCTTACTGGATCTACAGTGAGGTTCATTCGCCACATCCCAGGGGTACTCCCAAGAACACACTCAGATCTAGAGTCCACCATCCTGGGCTGCGAAGGGGCCTGGGATGAGACTGTACCTCATCGGCTGTGTGGGTTATAAGGCCCAGGGCCATGCACTTGGCAAAAACAACCAGGGCTTTGTCTCCTTTTAGATTTAGGTGACACTCTGAGAAAGCCCCAAAGGCAACAGAGACGCATGGATAGCAAAGGCTTTTCTGGCACCACCAGCCCAGACTCGAAGAGCAGGGCTTTGAACCTGGATCACAGCGGCTTAGTTTCTGTACTGGCTCAGTGGTACTTGCAGCTGCCCCTCGTCACCTGAGTTGTCATGAACAAAATAATGTGATAAATACACACATGAAATAAATGAATGGGGGGGGGGACCAAGGTGGATAGTGCTTTAGTCCTGACATCTAATGTGAGACATCCATGGAGTCTATTTAATGAGCAAAGGAATTTATTAAGGGTTAACTCACTACCACAGGAGATTTATCATAGGGTCCTGGAAAGCTGAGCTATGACCCACGCTGATCTGCCTGCTCCAAGATCTCAGCATTGTCTTAAGGGTCCTGATGGGCCATGCTCCAGGGGCATATATTTCAAGGTCATAGCTAGAACAGCTAACCATGACAGACATCCCAGGTTGTCTTCTGGCCTAAACACACACACACACACACACACACACACACACACACACACACACACACACCCCAAATCTAGAGAGGGAAAAGGAAAAACAAATACGCCATCATGATTAAGTTCACATGAAGAAAACGACAGGCGCCTTAGCGCACGTTTACGAGCCAGGGCAAGACTATGGTGCACATGCTCCCTTGCTTCCCCGGGGTAAGTGGAAGGCAATCCCAGCACTCCCTGCTCAGCTGAAATCATATCACCCAGCCTATGAGTACTGCCGGTCTCCACCGGGATGGGGTCTCCCACTGTTCTGTCCCATGTAGTGAGGCCCATTTTGGGAGTAGCTACAGAGAGGGACAGGTGGCCACTTCACCTGGTACCTCTTCCTGTCAGGTCTGTGCTGCAGCCAAGCATCCAGCTATCAAGAAGCAGCCCCCACAGCCACTTCATTCTACCTGAAAATACAACAGATAACCAGTCAAGGAAATGGTGCTCTCTAGCTGGATTTATTCCTAAGGCCGGGTCCCTCAGGAAAAATCCTGAGAAAGGGCCAAGGGATATATATCCCCCACCTATGGCCTAGAAGCACCCACAAGGACCCTCAAGGAAGATGAGGACACCTCAAGCCTTCCTGCCTCTGGGGAAAAAAAAATGGCTCGTACTTAAAGGAGCAAAAAGAGGAGGAATTTACAGGCTGACAAAGCCCAGCCACTTCACTTGGCTGTCATCCAAGAATCGAAAGAGAAACCTTGAATTTGGAAAACATAATAGACAAGAAAAGATTTCATCTATCAGCTGACAAGAGGCTAGGGTCATGAAGGAGGTATTCTTTCTACTTGAGAGACCATGCTAAAAAATAATAAAAAAAAAAAATCTCAGAGATGTTCCAGAAAGGGGTAAGGGAGAGGGGGGGGCATCCCCCACGCAACACTCTTAGCATGTAATTGAGGTTGCAGCTTCAAGGGGGCTTATCATGTCTTCTGACATCCTGACAGAAATGTGTAATATAGAAGTTTAGCAGTGTGGGCAGGTTAAATTATACGAGGCCCAGGAAATCATTTCTCCGTGAATTGGAGTGTTGCTGTGGGCTGCTGCGGCCGAGCTCCTGTCGCCACGGGGGCCCAGCTTGAAGGGGATGGGAGGCCTTGACGGGAGCACAGGGGCACGGGGTTCATGTTTACTAAGCAACAGCCCCAGGCTGGGGTGTGAGGCTGCTGTAAGGCTTTGTGTTTTGTTCTTAAGGCCAGAAACAAAGGCAGGGAGGATTATGGGAACATGGAAAAGGAAGAGCTTTCCCTTACCCCAGAGTCTGGCTGAAGCCTCTGACCTGCTGCGGAAGTTCCAGAGCAATTAACATGTGTGGGCTGGGGAGAGGGCTCAGGGCGTGAAAGGCTTTGCTACACCAGCCTGAGGACCTGAGCTCAGACTCCCCAGGGCCCAGAGTAAAAGCTGGGGAGGTTGACATGTGTCTATAGCCCTAGCTCTTCGGAGATGCGGGTGGAGGGGGATCCTTGGAGTTCCCTCATCTGCCAGTCTAGCCATCTGGTGAGCTTTGGGCTCAGTGAGAGACTCAAGGTAAAGAGAAAGACATCCTGACATTTCTTTTCCCCAGGGAGATGTCAACACACATGCACCTCCCTACACACATACACTATAGACACACATAAAACAATAAATCAATGATTAAAAAAAAATACTTTCTGTGATGATTGCTGACATAGAGATGAGACTCCTTTTGTGTATCTTTATGCTAAAACAGCACTGAACTAGACATAAGGTCCGAGTGTGTAGGACCTTGGGTGGGGCTCGCTTTTTGCCTCGGAATCCTTTCTGGGAACCTCACAAGACTATTAACTTTGTTTACAGTGAAGACATCCTAACTTCCTGCATCCTGAGATGTAGGCTTTACCTTATCAACTGTAATCCTGTCAAGGCCCCTCAGGAACTACTCTGTGGTGATAGTGCTTCCTCAGGCTCCCTTTGAAGATAATAGCTTCCAACCCACCCAAATCCTACACATGTCTATTGTGAAGACAGTAAGTGTGACTCGGAGCGAAGACCACACGCGTAGATAGTCTCGCTTTCTCTTAACCCCTCCCCCAAGATTAAGATCCATATTAAAAATATCTTTTAATAAATCTCCAACTCTGCTTCATACTTGCTTATATTGAAATTCCTTTTCTACATCAAAGCCAAGGATTTGGTTTTAGTTGAGTTGAGGTCCCACAAAGATACTGGCATTGTGAACGCCTCTTCTCTGGAAACAGGAGGAGTGAGGCCTGAGGGTTTCAGAAACTGGGTGGAAGAAGAGGTAAATCTGGAGGGTGCGGTAGCAAATTGCCAGGCTCGCCCCACCCTCCACACTGAGGAGGTAACCCACACTGCCGCTCAGGGCAAAGATGCAGAAGATTTGGAAAGGATTTTCAAATCACCAGAGAAAGATTACATCACACCCAGGAAAACTGGGGTTAAGTACACCTGACTGAAGCCAGGATCTGAAAATCACACGTGGGTGACACATCTCTGTTAGACAGGCAGCTTGCCAACGCATCCAGGCAGATCCTCATCATGGACTACCTCCATCCATTCCCCACAGCAGAAACGGCTGGGCAGCCAGGCAGCTTTCTTCTCAGCACCATGTTTGTGTGCTGCACGGTGTGTGTGCAAGCCTGTGAAGGTGCAAGCGTGCCTTCAGGTGTCATCTAGCATCCTTTTTTTTTTTTTTTTTTTTTTTTTTTTGATTTTCGAGACAGGATTTCTCTGTATAGTTTTGGTGGCGGTCCTGGAACTCACTCTGTAGTCCAGGCTGGCCTCGAACTCACAGAGATCCGCCTGCCTCTGCCTCCCGAGAGCTGGGATTAAAAGCGTGCACCACCGCCACCACCAGGCTCTATCATACTCTTTGAGACAAGGTTTTCTCGCTGGATCTGAACCGCAGAGTAGGCTAGGCTGGATGGTGAGCTCCAGGGACGCTCCCGTTTCTGCTTCTCCAGCATGAGAAATACAGGTGCACGCCACCATGCCTGGCTTTTAAAATGTGCGTGCCCGAGCACCAGGCCTTCCTGCAAACCTGGCAAGTGCTCTACTGACGGAGCCACCTCCCCAGCCCTTTCCATTGTGTTTTTAATGTTTCAAGTAGATGTTAAAAAGGGGGGGGGGGCTGGGGATTTAGCTCAGTGGTAGAGCGCTTGCCTAGCAAGTGCAAGGCCCTGGGTTCAGTCCTCAGCTCTGAAAAAAAAAAAAAAAGTCTGATGTTTTGGGAGTGAGCTCTGTGGTACATTCAGAGCTGTCCCGGACATTGCTTCTATCCAAGAAATGCAAGCCTGAGATGAAGATGGAGAGAAAAAAACCCAGCGGCAATGACTGACAGGGAGGTTTTGTTTGTTGGGGCACTGGGAATCAGACCCAGGGTCCCCTGAGCACCTGCGCTATAGCTAAGCAGTACCTCTAACGATGACGACGTTTGTTAGAAACAGGGTCTCACATACATTAGGTCTCCAACCAGCGACAAAAGGCTAACACAGGTGCCTCTTATTATTATTAGCATATCAAAGCAGATGCTGGCCAGCTCTCCCAGCATCAGCCAGTACCTGTGCCTCCTCCCAGGACTTGTCACTCTGCCCTTGACCCTAAACCCTTCGGCCAGCCTAATCCCTGTATACATAATTCAGCCATTTTGGCTACACCACCCAGTCTTTTGGCCTCCTTGCCCCGGGCTGTGTCTCTTGGCCTTAGCTGTAGCTCATCTCTTCCTCTCCCTCCACCTCTCTCCTCTCATAGTCTGGTTTAGTCTGCCAGCCATGCTTGTAGAGGGCCCCCAAAACAGCTTGACCACAGAGTTGCCATGACAGGCTTAGAGGCCCAGGCACAGCTTCTGGGACAGGCTTACGGGCAGGCAACACCCAGATCCAGGAAAAGCCATAAGCTGACCCCACCCAGGGAGGGCCTGCATCTAAGGGGAAATACCTGACATCCCAAACATTCCAACCATTAGATAAGGTGGCCAGATGTCCCAGAGTCTGGCACACACCTATTTTTGTTTTACAGATACCCCTAGACAAATGTCAGCCAATCAGGGTCCTGAATCCTGGAAATCCCTCTCACCCCAACCTCTGCTATGATAAAAACTCTACCCCACCTAGGCTCAGGGCTCTCTGCTCTCACCGCAGTGTCGGACAGACAGAGGGACCAAGCTCACCTTGAAAATAAAGGCTCTTTGCTTTTACATATGGAATCTGTCTCCGTGGTGGTCTTTTGGGGGGTCCCCACAATCTGGGAATACCATACTCAGCCTGGACTCTTCTTTCTGCCTATTTTCTCTCTTATCTTACAATAAAAATCTTTTCTATACTTAGGAGTAGTCATGATTTCCTATAATTTTTTCATTCAATATAAAATGGCCTTGAAGGTCCTATGTACCCAAGAATGACCTTAAACTTTTTTTGGGGGGGGGGGGGGGAGGGTGATGGAGGTGGGTTGAGACAAGGTTTCTCTGTGTAGGTGCGGCCACCCTAGAACTAGCTCTGTAGACCAGGCTGGCTTAGAACTCGGAGATCCGCCTGCCTCTGCCTCCTGAGTGCTGGGATTAATGGCATGCACCACACCCAGTTGCCCTTGAACTTTAGATCCTTCTGCCTCCAAGCCTGGTTTATGTGGTACTGGGGATAGAACCCAGAGCTCTGTGAAGGCTAGGCATGCAGTCCACCAACTGAGCCACATCTCCAGCCCTTCGCTAATACGCTTTTAAAGACTTATTTTCATTAGGAGTATGTGGGTGGGTCTGTGTGTAGATATGTGTACTGCAGGTAGCCCTGAAGGTCAGAAGCATCTGATTCTCCAGGAGTCACTGTCACAGACAGAGATAAACTGCCTGAATTGGGCGCTGGAAACCAAATTCTGGTACTCTCCAAGGTCAATAAGCACTCCTAACTGCCCAGGCATCATCTCTCCAGCCCTGGCTGATCACATTCATAAATCCATACAGATGTTTTAGACAGGGTTTCACTTGTCGAGTTCTGGAGCTGAGACCTCTGGGTCACCCACTTCCCATTGTCTTATGCTGCCTGTAATACCTGGCAGGTGGGCTATCTCCTGACCCTGAAACCACACTGCTCAGTTCCTATTCGATGCCCAGGACACACAAGGGAATCTCCCAGGCTCCTCAGAAGAGAACCAGGATCTTTACAAAATAGTCTTGGCTTAGCACCTGTCTGGGAATCAGGCAGATAGAGACGACTTCTTGAACAGCCTCTAGGCTTCTCTGGCAGCCTATGTCCCAAAGTTAAGCAGCAGGGCTTCCCTATGGAAGGGGGGAAAGGATCACACTTCGTGTTTTATGGCCCAGGCTAGGAGAGACTGGGTAAAAAACCAGCAACAACTGACCCTAGGGACCTAGAATCTGGAGTAGAGGTGAAGGAAGGGTAGTCTTATGGTAGATCCATCTCCACCCCCGCGCCCCCCCCCCACGTGTGTACTTGTATGTGTGTGTGTGCCTGTGAATGCACATCTGTGCATGAGTGTGCATGTACATGCACATAAGTGCTGTGTGCATATGTGTGTATGTGTATGTACTTGTATATGCGTGTGTGCCTGTGAGTGTGTACCTGTGAATGAGTGTGCAGGTACATGCACATAAGTGCTGTGTGCATATGTGTGTGTGTGTACTTGTATATGTGTGTGTGCAGGTACATGCATGTAAGTGCTATGTGCATTTGTGTGTGTACTTATATATGTGTGTGTGCCTATGAATGTGTACCTGTGCATGAGTGTGCAGGTACATGCACATAAGTGCTGTGTGCATGCATGCATGCGTGCATGTGTGTGTGTGTGTGTGTACATGCATGTGTTGGTGGCACTTGAATGTAGAACCCCTCCCGAGTACAGCTGGCGAATCTTAGTGGGACAAAGTCAGGCCAGGCTTAGCCAGCTTCACATCCTCATTTGGGGATGTAGGCCTGCCTGCTGCGGCCAGAATGGTTGCTCTGCCTGCCCTCTCTCTCTGCAGAGAGGAAAGACTGGACCCTTGTTTTCTATACAGTCCAGCCCCACCCGGTGCCCCCTGCTTCTTTTGAGTCCCGCCCCCAGTGCCCCCCTCTGTGTGGTCTGAAAGTCTGGCTCATGGTTGTGTCTCAGCACACTTTACAGAAAACAAGTATTAATTAATGCTAAATGATAACAGAATTTCTCTCACATCCCTCTCTGCGAGCACCAGGAGAATTTGCAGTGATTTCCTGAGGATGAGGAGGTAATCTCTTAAGTAAGAGTTCTCTTTAAAACCAGAATAAAAGCTTTTATTATGATTTACTGGTTGGGGCCTGGAGGGGTGGCTCAGCAGTCAGGAGCACTTTTTGTTCTTGCAGAGGCCCCTGGATTGGTTCCCAGCACCCACATGGCGGCTCTAACTCCAGTTCCATGGGATCCAACACCTTCTTCTGGGTTCCTCAGGACCACACACAAAAATGATGCGCGCGCGCACACACACACACACACACACACGCACACGCACACGCACACGCACACACACACACACACACACACACACACACACACACAGGCTGGCAAAATACATAAAATAAAAATTTTTAAATCTTTAGAAAAAAAAGTTACTGTTAATTCAGTAACATTTTAGGCAAAAAACAATGAGAATCAGAGGAGGATGTAATTGGGGGCGAGTGACCAGGGTGCCAACTCTAAGTCTGTCCTTTATTAACTGAGACATCACATATCCCCAGTCCCTCTTTTGGGGTCTAGGGGTAAGTGGAAAGGGGGAGGAAGAGGATGGCTACAGACAGCTTTCTATTTTCCCTCCTGGTTCTACCCGGAAGTAGACCCTTCCTTGTTTCCTGTAGGTTGTGTAATATCAGACACAGAGGGGCACAGAGGCTGTTGGTACCACACTAGGTTTTAAGAACACTTCTAGTTGTGATAGGCCAAGACCACCCACTAGCCTCCTAGGTCCAGGGAAGGTCCTGCTCTTGCTCGAGGCAAGAAGCTAGAGAATCAGGAGAGCCAGGACCATTAGAAGAGAAGATGTTGGGATGGTTAATTCCATCAGCTTGGTTGTATTGAGTACTTTCTGGAGTATTCATAAAACATGACTTTGGGTGTGTCTGTGAGGAACTTTAATAGGGGAGGGGAAACCCACCCTGACTGTGGGCAGCTCTAGTCCATGAGCTGGGGTCCTGGACTGAACATCAAGGGAAAAAGGAGAAAAGGAGGTGAGCAGAGACTTCATTTCTCATTGTTTCCCAGTCGGCCCAGATGTGAACAAGCAGCAACTTAAGAGAGGGCTTGTTTGTGCTCAGCAGGCACAGCAGCAAGAGGAGGCAGGATGGTAAGGGTGTTTGCCCACCATCCATGCAGAGGAGGAAGTGGAGGTGGGAATGCTTCTCCTCAGCTTGCTTGCTTGCTTTTCTCCTTCTTTGCAACTGAATTTCCCTTTGCCTACGGTGCTGGATAGTCCAGGTCAACTTGACACAAGCTCTATAATCATCTGAAAGGAAGGAACCTCAATTGAGAAAACGCCTCCATAAGATCCTGCTGTAAGGCATTTTCTCAATAAGTGGTCGATCGGGGATGGGCTCAGCTCATGGTGGATGGTGCCACCGACCTCTGGGCTGATGGTCCTGGGTTCCATAAGAAAGCAGCAAGCCATGAGAAGCAAGCCAGCAAGCAGCACCCCTCCATGACCTCTGCGTCAGCTCCTGTCTCCAGGTTCCTGCCCTATAGTAGTCCTGTCCTGTCCTGACTTCCTTCAGTGGTGGACTACATGCAGAAATGTAAGCCAAATTGGCCTTTTCCACTCCAACTTGCTTTTTGGTCATTGTGTTTCATCAAAGTAATAGTAAGCCTTACTCAGCGACCTATTATCTGTGCTGGCCTTGCTACCTCCATACTTGCTGACTTCCTGCGAGAGCTTGTGCAAATGCTGTCTTCCCTAGTTAGGCATGGTGGTTCCAGTCTCTGGTCTCCAGGGCAGCAGGACTACCAAACTCGTAGACTTGGCTAAGGTACCTGGGCCTTCTCCTTAATTATAAAGCATCTCTCCTCTCCAAAGGCTTGGTATACCTAAGCCATCTTTCTATCCCCAGATCCCAAGATGCATTGCTCAGGGCACTCAAGGTTAAACTTGCAGCTTAATTTTCTATTATCTTCCTATCTACCTATCTTACCTACCTATCCACCTATCTACTATCTATCTATCTATCTATCTATCTATCTATCTATCTATCTATCTATCTATCTACCTACCTACCTACCTACCTATCTACCATGTATCTACCACCTATCTATCTATCTATCTATCTATCTATCTATCTATCTATCTATCTATCTATCTACCTACCTATCGGAGACAGGGTCTCATGTAGCTCAGGCTGGCCTCCAACTTCCTTTGTCTCTAAGGGTGACCTTCAACATCCAATCCCTCTGCTCCTAGTTTCTGAATTCCTAGATTACAGTGTGCCTCACCATGTCTGGTATAAGGGGTGCTGGGGATCGAACCCAGGGCTTCCTGGATGCTAGGCAAGCACTCTACCAACTGAACTCCATCTGTGGCATCTCATTTCCATGCTTAAGAGACTCATTTTTGCAAGGCTGCCTGCTGTTGCCCAAGGACCCTGTCAGTTCTTTGAGGTGACTAAAATCCCTCCGGAAAAGAAGGTTTCCTTTTGTACCCTAGATAAAGTCATTTAATAATTACCATCCCAGTGACTTCAAAGACCTTCATGTCTCTCAAGGTGGCTGTCTTATAATTGGGGAGGAACTCATCAACTACTATACTTAAAATATTAATGAATTCTGGTCTATTCTCAATACATGTATACATGAACAATCACTCTTTAAAATCCCATGCCTTTCTACAGCTTTAATTGTTTCAGTAAGACAGAATTAATCTGTAAATGGAATTTTAAATGCTCTGAATATTTACACAACTATTAAGTATAACTGAAAACACATCCACATTTTAGAGTCTGTGAACACTTTTGTTTATTTGTTTATGTTAATAAGATTACTATTTTTGAGACAGAGTCTCATGTATCCCAGGCTGGGCTCATTATGTAACCGACTATGATCCCGATCTGATTCTCCTGCCCATATAGTCTAAGCGCCAGGATTACTGGGATGGGCCACCATACCCAGCTTATGAGATGCTGGGGATAGAACCCAGGGCTTTGTGCATGCTAGACAAGCACTCTACCTGCTGAGCTACATCCTCGCCCTGGTAAGTTTTGTGAGTGTGTGTCCAAGAGTGTGTGGTATGCATGCATGCCTGCTAGAGAAGACACTGGGTGCCCTGCTCTATCAATCTCCACCGTTTCCCCTCGAGACAGGGTCTGTTACTGACTCTGCAGCCACCTGGTATACAACAAGCCCCAGCAATCCTCCAGTCTCCGTTCACCTCGGGGCTGGGGTTGCAGGGATGAATGGCTACACCCGATCATTCATTCATTCATTCATTCACTCAATGTATGAGTGCTCTATCTGTGCCCTTTATGCCAGAAAAGGGCATGAGACTCCACTACAGATGGTTGTGAGCCACCTTGTAGGTGCTGGGAATTGAACTCAGGACCTCTGGAAGAGCAGCCAGTGCTTTTACCGGCTGAGCCATCTCTCCAGGCCCTACACCGGACTTTTGAATGTGGGTTCTGTGGGTTCCTGAGCCAATGCTTTTTAAGTGTTAACTCTGGGTGATCAAGGCAGATTCTGTGGCTGAAAAGAAACTGGAAGGTGAAGTAGGAGTTCGTAGAACAGATGGCTGACTGCCTAAATGTCATCATTCTGGGCTTTCCACTGACCCCATCTTCAAGCAGACAGTTACATCTAGAGCAGCATGGCTCAAGCCTTCTACCCAGAGGACGGATGCAGGTTCCAGAACCTGAGAAAGGTAGCCTGGCTCACAGTCTCTTTTGCACTATCTACCCTGGACAGGTAACTTCATCTTAGCCAACAAGAATCTTCCTTTCCTTGGCTCTTGCTAACCAAGACAGAAAAAGGGGAGGGGTCCTTCTTCTGGTTGATGCCGAACTGTGGATGGGTCATGATGTCTACCGAAAAGGGAAATTGAGTCTCAGAAACAATCGCTATGTGAGTGCGAAGGGAATGAGAGGATTCAGTATTTCTTAGTTGCAGATCCCAGCCTGGCTTTGTCCATGTTGTATGTATGTGTTCCTTTGGGTGTGTGCACATCTATGGAAGCCAGAGGTCCACAGTGGGTGTCTTCCTTGGTCACTCTCTACTACCCCATCCCTGACCTTTTGTGAGACCATGTCTCCACTGAACCTGGAGCTCATGAAATCATCTGGTCTGGCTGGCAATCAACTCCAGAGATCCACCTGTACCCTCCCACCTAGCACTGCGGTTACAGACACATATGCCACCTCTGGCTTCTATGTGTGTAGCAAGCACTTTGACCACTGGGCCACCTCGCCAACCTTTCCGGTAGCTTGGTTAATATGTAGTTGGATTCAAAAGTTTACACATTGCATTATTAATTGGTTTGAGTTTATGTTGTTTGAGAATTTAAAAAAAAAAAAGAATATTATCAAGCTGGGTGTGTTAGCACATGCCTATGTGAGTCTGCAGGGCTCTGAGCCGGAGGCCAGCTGGGAGGATGTAGTGAGACCCTGTCTTAAACAGAACAAAACAAAACGGAATGCCTGCTGAAGCTGTTAATGCCAGAGCGCTCTAAAATGATCTAACGATTCACGGAGTTTTCTTGTACAAGGTCACAAGTCTATCATGAGTAATCGAATAACCGCTAGGTACGTGCCTTGTTGGTTAAGCCAAGTTTTGCAAATATGTACTCACTTTAGACTGCACACATCACTGGGGTCCAGAAAGCTGGGAGGGTACCAGTGTGACCTCACTTAAACAAAGTCAACCATATGCTGTTACGTTGCCTCTGGGGAATACACTATTTAAAATTATGATTGCATTCTAAACAGACCATCCTAGAGGGATAATTACTTTTCTATGACTGGATCAATACTTCTGTTCTCATTCTTTACTGCCTGAGGGACTGGATTTCAGACCAGAGAAGAAACCCAGGTCAGGAGCCATGGGATTCTGGGCATGGACCCACTCTGATCTGGTTGGGAAGGATTGATGATGTTGAGAGCCCAGGGAGGGGAGCAAGGCCAGGCAGCAGAAACTCTATTGTGCTACTTAATTTCTAAGTTTCCAGAGAGAAAAGATGTACTTGTCCATGGACTGTCCTCTCGCCTTTGACGGATGTCTCCCTGTGGGTTCAAGGTCTTACTCAGTTTATTGTTTATTAAGTCCTGCACACGATGACTCTACCACATGCTAGAGAGGATGGCGGAGGGCAAGCATCTCAGGACTAGAAGAAAGGGAGGCCTTTCTGGCTAGAAGAAAAGGCAATTTTCACCCTGTGGGTACCAGTTCCATGTCAAGCACCCAGAACCCACCTATGTGGAATTTTTGATCCTTCTAGTCTCCCTGCATCTTGAGGTCCCTGATCCAATCAAAGCTTGTCTTTTTCAAGAAATGACATGACTCTACGTAACTTTATGTTGAATTTTTTTATGTCTTTATGTGAATGGGTGTATGTGAGCATGGGGGTTAGAAGATGCTGGGTATCCTACTCTGTCCTCCTCTCTTATTCCTTTGAGAAAAAGTCTCTCAATGAATCTGGAACTCGGCTGGTAGTCAGTTCCAGCAATCCTCCTGCCTCTGCTTCCTCCAGTGGAAGGATTATAAATATATTCAGCGACATCCAGCTTCTTATTTGGGTGCTGGGATCCAAACGCAGGTCTTTATGGTCTCACGGCAAGTGCTTTTATGCACTTAGCCATTGCTCCAGCACCCACATTCTTTTCTTTTCTTGGGAGACAGAGTTTTATGTAGCTCTCTGGCTGTGCTCCAACTCATCACATAGCCAAGGGTGATCTTAAACTCCCGATCCTCCTGCCCCCACCTCCAGAGCGAAGGGATGACAGGCCTGTACTACCACACTGGGTTTATGAGGTGCCAGGGATGGAGCCCAGGGCGGCTTCAAGCACTTCAGACGGGCACTCTACCAACTGCGCCACTGAGCCTCGTCTCAGGCCCCTACACTAAATTCCTTCCCAGTAAGACTATGAAGGGATGCTAAGTGGTAGAAAACATTTTGTTGGAGTGACTGTAAGTCTTAACTGATCAAAATAAATGCTTGTCAAGGCCCTTAGAAGGCCCATTTGTATTCGAGCGATGTGCTAACTGTGAACAGGACTTATGACTTAATTAAAGCTCATCACAGGCTGTCTTCACTAAGCAATATTTTGTTGGATGTTAGCTGAGTTACAACTGAGAAGTGACAAAACACTCTTTGAACGTTTCCTTTTATGCCAACATGTTATGATGTCCCCGGCCTTCACTCATCAGCTTCAGGCTGGTTAGAATGTGCTATGAGTGAGAATCCCGCTGGGTGGCAGAGAGGACTGCCTCCAAGGTCAACCCAGGAAGGTTCGACCTTGACCTGGGGCTGGCGAGAGGGTGCAGCAGGTGGAGGGCTGGCTTCCAGGCCTGATGATGTGAGTTTAATCCCCAGATGGCTGAAGAGTGAACTGGCTCCCACAAGTTGTAAACTGACCTCCATGCACGTACACACACACACACACACACACACACACACACACACACACACACACCTTGATCTGCCATTGGTGTGGATGAGACCTTGGGTACATGGATCTCCCTTCCTCCTCGGTAATCATCAATACCTACCAAATGATGGCTGTGGTTGGATCCGAATAGTACGTGTGTATAAAGCACATCTAACCATGCCTTAAGTAAACACTTTCATTTCTAGCAGAGAGGATAAGAAACCTCACAGGCAATAAGAAGTAAGAAATGGGTCAGAAACCCATTTCTGCCATTAGTATATATAAAGTTACAAAGCCTCTTTGGACCTCAGTTTCCTTGTAAGTAAAATAGGGGTGTTCATGCCTACATAGCTTTGTATCGAGAAGTGTGCAGAACGTTTTGGCAGACATTTTTGGTCTTGTACTTTTGGAGACAGGGTCTCATTAGACCAGGATGGTTTTGAGATTGCTGTGTAGCCAAAAACTATCTTGACCTGATCCTCCTGCCTCTACCTCCTGAGTGTTGTGATCACAACTGTGTGCTACCACATCCGGTTTATAGGGTGCTGGGTACCAAATCCAGGGCTGTGTGCACATGAAGCGCACACAGGATCAACTAAGCTATGTCACCAGCCCTTTTGCTGATGCCAAGGTTTTGACAAAGGGTCTCAGGCTAGCCTTGAACTTGCTACGTAGCCAAAGATGACCTTAAACTCACGATCCTCCTGCCTCCACTTCCTGAGCGCTGGCAACACCACGCCCAGACTATGAGGTAATAGGAATCAACCCCAGAGCTTTGTGTATGCTCCATAAACACTCTGCTGAGCTACAAACCAAGCCTTTCATTCTGGCCGTGGTTAAAACATGGACTCTTATAACCCAGCTTGGTCTTAAACTTTGTAAGAAGCCAACCTTTGGATTTCTGATCCTCCTGCCTCCATATCCAGAGTGTCAGGATTACATATGTCTGTCACCACCCAGCTTAGTAAATGCTCAGTCCAATTCCACAGACAGCATGGATCCTTCCACACTGAAGACTCTCTCTTCCTTAGCTCAGTCTGGCCTCTGACAAACAGGAACAATAAGAATCTGCCCGGGGCATGGCAGTGACCTCCATACCCTGGCATCTCCTTGGAGAAGGACCTATTTCTCATATGCCCTGGGGGCTGAAGCATAGGTTACCCCTGCCCCCTGCAGTGGCCACTTCATTCAGGCCCTGGTTACCCACACAGGGCCGGCCGCCTGTCACCTGTCAGTTTGCGGTATCTAGAGACATGCACACCTGCCCTCGACCTCCCAAGATTTTCCTTAACTCTTTTCTCAGAGTGAGGGAAAAACAGCCCATCTTGGGCTACCTCCACCTTCTGCACCTCTGTGTAGGAAGTCAGGGCCCTTGGGTCCCCCATCAGACTGCCTGCCTGAAGCACTCACTGGAGCCAGGAACTTGCCTGAGAAGCCAGTAAAATTTTAATGCACTCTGTAGTGCGGTCATGTCATACTCGGTTATGGCAAATAATCCCAGATGCCTGCAGAGGTAAAATGGAGCTGTAATGTGCTTGCCTCCTAACCCGAGCTGACAGCGGTGATGTACGACTACCATTAGCGGAAAATATCACTTCAACTAACCCATGATCCGGCTCCGCTCAGGGTCACATTATCCATGAGGAACAAATTACACTCCCAAAGTAAATACAAATTTTCTACACAAAATGGGTACACAGAGAGAGAAAGACAGAAGGAGGGGGGCAGGGAGGAGGGACAGGGAGGGAAGGGGTAAAGGGGCGATCCATTCTCTTCCTCCTTGGTGCTGAGTGACACAGGTGATAAAAGACAGGACGATCATTGGCTGACGGAGTGCTAACGCTGTAATCAGCTCAGCTGGTACACACTCCAGCCGATAAACACTATATTCTCCCCTTAGTGGCAAATACATAATCTGTAATGGGAACATGGCCGCTGCAGATATTTACTGCCACTTGGGCTTAAGGGACATGGCTTCTTGAATTCGGTGCCCAGAAAGGAAGGGCCCTGTGGCCCCAAGGGACACAGAGATTGCTTACAAGGGTCGGGGGACTGATGTTTGGGTGGATGAGAGGGTTCTGGGTGAGGGAGTGAGGTCAAGCGATGAACAAGAGCCATCATGTGTGGGAGTGATCGTTATAGCACATTCCTGCATGCTGGTCACAGATGGGCACCAGTCGGCATCACCCTCCCAGGAGGGAGATGCTAAGGATGCCTCTATTCCAGGCCGAGCTCTTTCTGGACAATGCTTGGGCATGAAGGTGAGTCCCTCTTCCTTTCTGAGACTTGAACAATTAATAAAGCAACTCTTAGACATAATGCTAATAATTTCTGGGTGCTTACAATGTATTAGTATTAGTAGATACTAGGGGGGGTGAGTTATCCAGAAACCTAGTATTTAACTAAATATTAAACGTACACACACACACACACACATGCATGCGTGCACTCATGCATACACTTAAAAGAAAACTGAGTTCCATAACCCAAAATGGATGAAGTTTACTACAGTGGTTTACTTGGCCTGTTCCTCTAATCAACTACCATAGCCCACAGGGCAGACTCGGCTACTCCCACGTTAGAATCAAACTAAGAGTCTTACGTTAAGCCTTTCCTTCTTCCCCTTGTGTCATGGTTTAGTCTCATGTATCTGAACGCTTGCTCTCCGGTCCGTGGCACTGTCTGGGATGGTGGTGGAACCTTTCGGAGGTAGAGCTTTGCCAGACGAAGTATATCACTAGGGGTGTGCTTCGAGGTTTTATAGTCTAGACCCACTGACCGTCCTCTCTCTGTGCGTGTGTGTCTCTCTGTCTCTGTCTGTCTCTGACTGACTCTCTTTCTCTCTGCTTCCTCTGTGTGGATGAAGTGTGAGCTCGCTGCTCCCTGTCACGCTGGCCTCACATGCCTGCTGCCATGGCTTCCCTACCACGACGGACCACGTTTCCTCTGGAACTGTAAGCCACAACAAACCCTTTCTTCCCTAACCCACGTATCATCAGATCATATGATCACAGGGACAGAACAGAAACTAACACACCTGGGAGAACTGTCTACCACGCTGGAAAAAACAAGAGCCACACACCAGAAGGGCCCACGCCTCTGTTATCGTTGGACAAGTTGAGTCTCAGTATTTACTGCCATGGTGCAGTGTTTAGAAGCTAGCTGGAATCGTGTGGGTGGAAGTGAAGAAGAATGGACAGATGACACCCTCGAATCTTGCACCCCAAAAAAAAAGCACATAGCACAGGTTCCAATATGGCTCCTATACATGCCCCAACTGTGATCATTTGGATCGAGAGACTCACTTGGAGGTTTGGTCTAGATACAGAAAGTAGGTAGTTAATGTGGGAGAGTGCCCTGGAGTGTATGCTAGGACCCTGCTTCCTTCTTTCTCTCTCTGCTTTGTGGCTTCCATGGATACAGCATCTTCTGCTCTATCTCACACTCCCTGTCACAATGTCCTGCTGGACCACAAGCCCACAGCTGTGATGCCAAGGGACCACGGAGAGAAACTAGAACCCAAATGATCCCATGTTTCTTGCTTTGATGTGATTTTTCTGGGGTATTTGTGATAGAAGGACAGGAGGCTAAGCTAAAGGGGAAAAGGATTAAAACCCTGGCTCTTGAACCATCCTTACATCTTGCTTTCTTAACTTGTAAGGCGAAGACATGGGCTTGAAAAGTTCAAGTCTTTGAAGGACTGCATGTTGGGCCTCGTGACACACACCTAAGCAGATTATATATAAAATGATGCTTGTACAAGTGTTCTAAATAAGGCCGCACGCTCTTCAATGAATTTCTCTCTCTCCTTCTTTCTATTGTTGTCTTTTTGTTTCGTGAGACAAAGTCTCACTATGTCATACTAGCTGGTCTTGAACTCACAGACATCTGATCTGCTCCGCCTGCCTCTGCCTCCTGAGTGCTGGGATTGAAGGTATGCACTACCACATTTGGCTTGACAAGTTATTTCTTTACATTATTATTTAGATAGTCTTCTTGAACCTAATCTCAAGTTGTCATTAGTAGCATCTACTTGTTGATAGCAAGAACTTAGAACCTTGAAAAGTCATTAGAAACCCCCCAAACAAACCAAAATCCACACTGATCTTTTTCTTTTTTAAAAAACCTTTCCAGAGCTTTATTGGGAGAGAGGGGGAGGGAGGCAGGGGGGAGAGAGAGACAGAGAGAGACGGAGAGAGACACAAACAGAGAGAGAGAGAGAGAGAGAGAGAGAGAGAGAGAGAGACCGGTTGGAGGGAAGAGAACGGAAGGAGAGAATGAGGAAAGAGAGCCCACACTGATCTTGGACACTATAACTGTCTATTTCAGGGGTTCCCAGTCAATCTGTGTTTCAGACGCTCCACTCCCCTGCCTCTGGTAGATCATAAGTCAAGCCATGTTTGGGACAACACTGGAGAAAGCTGCGCCTGGCCTCATGGAATTGAAGATGTAATATACTTCCACAGTTAGCAGCTACCAATCTGATTAGGAAAAGTTCGACAATGGACATGAGGGGAAACTTTCCAGATGTAGCGTTAATAATAAGAAAAAAGCACATCCATCCAGTGAATTATGGGACCTGTGTGTGCGTGTATGTGCGCATGCAAATATGCATCCATGTGCATATACATTTGGAGGCCAGAAGACAACACTCAGCCTCTTCAGCACCGAGATTACAGGCATGAGCCACCATGCACAGCTTTTTAACATGGGTACAGGGAGAAGAGCCTGGTCTTCATGCCCGCAAGGCAAGCACTTTATCAACTGAAAAACCTCCTCAAAGTAGGTTTTGAGACTTCTCTATAGAATAGAGTTGAGATAATTAGTAATATATCACACTGAAATGGCATAGTTTTGAGGAACAGTTAGCTATGTACTATGCAGAAGTTGCAGTGGGACTGAGGCAGCCACATGAACATACAAACATACATGTCTGTGATTAAAGAGACATTCTCACATCTCTGTTGAGCACAGAGCACTCTCCGACTCTGATATGGAATAAGAAAGACACTTTGGATAGCCACAGAGCAGCCTAGTCTTCCCTAAGAGGCTGTTGAGATAGGGTCTGTCATTAATGCTGTCATTAGTCCTGATATGTTTGGTACTGGGTTTCTGAAGGTCTGTGCACAGTCCCATAAGGACCATAGCGATCGACACCAGCACACTGGTCTATGGCTCTGCAACTGTCCTTTCATGGACGCCATAAAGCACCAGGCAATAGCTCACTTAAGAGAATGGGGATGCAGAATGGTGTGCTCAACTTCAGATGTTTCCAGAACTCCTTTCACAGGTCAAATGAGACTCGTTACTGATGACGTGAGCTCATGAGACATATCACGTAAATGAGATCTTTACTCAGTTGCTATGCTTCCCCAAATCCACACTGACGATTGAAGAATGGAGGAGGAACTGGTTTCTCTGTTTACAGGAAGGTCCAGCTGAGTCCAGACTCCACAATGCATATGATGGAAGAAGACTGTGTGGACGGATTTGACCAGATGAAGGAAGCAGCAGGCAGGTAACGACCCACAGGCACATTCCCTTGAGTGACTTACATGAATCAACATGCAGCTGCCTAAGTCTGTCTACTATGCCTTTCTCCTTTATGGATTCAAAAGAGATTAAAGATGAAACAGCTCTTGTGGACTATTATTGCCATCTTGGCAAGAGGAAACCACTGACAATCATGAGGTTGGAGACAGAGCTCAGAAAGAAGCATGTTTGCCTAGCATGCACAAAGGCCTGGGATCTATCCCCCGCAATGCACAAAACAGTTGTAGTGTCAAATGCCTGTAATCCCAGCGCTTGGGAGATGGAGCCAGGAGGATCATGAGTTCAAAGTCATCCTTGGCTCCATAAGAACCCCCCGCCCCCCACAAACACACACACACACACACAATCACATACCTATTAGACTTTGGGTTCTGTCATGCTGTTGAGGTAGACAGCTAGACGGAAAAATCAGGACATTCAATGCAAGGTCAACCAATCCAGCTCCACTACAGATAGTAATTCCAAGGCCCAGCCAAATTGGGTGGTTTGTCTACAGCCTGGGAGCTGGCTGACTAAAAGAAATTAGAAAGTAGTCTTCAGGGGTCCCTCTCTATGATCCACCACTGTGAAAACGTGAAATGTTTCTACGGGAAACCTATTCTCCTTACACTTCTTCATTCCATTCACCCCAAGAACAAAGTTGAGGAGAAATTCCCAACAATTCCTACCTACATATATCTATATTATATGGGGGAGCCATGAAGATGGTTCAGTGGGTAAAACACGTGCTTTCCAAGCTGGAAGATGTGGGCTCTTTCCCCAGCCAGTGGAAGGACAGAACTGAATCCCACTGGCTGCCCTCTGTTCTGCACGTGGACGCCGCGGCACACATGTAGCCCGCACCCCACCCCCCCATGAAATAAAAAATTTCAATCTGTGTATCATAATCCATGCTTTTCAGGGATATGAAATGATAGACACTGGCAGGATGACTACACACAGACATCCAGTTTTACTTTGGCCTGAAAATGCTATGATGGGAAAAAAAGGAAAACATAACAAGACTCAGGATTTAAAATAACTTTCAATAGAAATTTAATCTGAGGATGGCATCAATAGGAATTTTGGGTGGGTATGGGGATAATTAAGCCGATTGGAAACACAATAACATTGGAAGAATAATAAAATGTCATCTTAACCCAGACATAATATTGGAGGGGTAAGGAGAGGTTGATAGGCATTTTGGAAATTGAGACTCCAAAATGAAAAAGCTCTTGAAACTCAGCCAACCACTGCAGAAATTGCCCCCCAAATGCTAGGAAATTTACAAATGGCGTAGAAATGTTTTTATGAGAAAATCAAACTGTAAAAGTAGTGCAGAGGCCTGGGAAAGAGATTGCACATTGGTTGGAGCCCAGAAAGCAGACATTGGGATGGCTGGGGAATACCCGGGCTTGGAGTGCCAGGCCTCTTCCACATGTCCTCCCCACAGGAAAGAAAAAGCAACTCCAGCAGAATAGCCACGCTTTACTTCTGCCCGGGGTTGAGCAAAGTGCTCCAGCCACAAACACCATCACCACGGGTCCCACTGTCTGGGGTGGTGGCTATTGGTCCTGCTTCTCTGAAAGCTGGACAGTGAAGATTCCTTTTCTGGCTGAAACACAGGTTAGCATATCTCAGTTGTCTCTTGATTAAGACGTGTGTGTGTGTGTGTGTGTGTGTGTGTGTGTGTGTGTGTGTGTGTGTGTGTTGTGTGTGTGTGTGTGTGTGCATGTGCGCACACGCACATGTGTGTGTGGGAGGAATATGCGCAGATGTGTTTCCATGGCAACGCAGAGGCCAGAAGAGGATGCTGGGTATATTTCTGTATCACTCCAGGCCTATTCCCTTGAAACAGGGTCTCTCACTGGGCCTGGGGCCGGGCAGACAGGCAGCAAAGCCCCACTGATCCTCCTGCTCCCATCCCCCACAGCACTGGTGGTAAAAGCGCATGGGACTGCATCTGTATTTCTATGTGGGTGCTGGGATCTGAGCTCGGGTCCCCATGCCTGTGCGGCCGGTGTGCTGAGTCAGCCGAGCTGTCTCTGTATCCCCCCTGCCTCAGGACACAGCTGACTGCCAAACCAAGGCTGAGGTCCCCGCAAACAACAGGGAGGGCCTTCTCATCCTCTGCAACGTTGCTGAGGATGCGTAGACTTTCGCAAGGGTCAACACACGGCCTGGCAGTCAAGCCATAAGACTCTTCCACTATAAGCACAAGGCCACTGGTCACATCTTCAGCTGGACTTTTCAGCGGTTTCCAAAGTCCTTCCTGAGCCAGGTGACGTGTGTGTGTGTGTGTGCGCGCGCGTGTGGTCTCGGCTGAATTAAGAACATAAGCCAAAGATGGGTTTCTTTGCTTAAAAGTTACCCCCTTCCCTCACCTGTGAGACCATCATGACCACGAACAACAATTACAGAAAACATTTGTTTTTCTTATGTTTTTTTTTTTTTTTTGAAGACAAGGTCTCAAGTGGCCCAGGATGGCCTCCAACTAATGCTTTAAGTGTTACTGAGGATGGCTTTGAACTTCTGGCCTTCCTGCCTCCACCGCCCAAGAGCTGGGATTCTAGGCATGGACCACTTTTCTTGGCTTGTTTGGTGCTGAGGATGGAACTTAGGGTTTCCTGGCATACTAACTAAGTAAGAGCGCTACCCACTAAGCTTTATTTCCAGATCCAGTTTTGTTGCTAAAATATTCTCTTGGGAGCAGGGATGGCATGGGGGGAGGGCTGTTGGAGAGTAGAAACGGAAGGGGAAAACTGATATAATCCTATTTATTATATTATTAATTAAATATTAATTAAAGATGCATTAAAATTTTAAAAATTAATAAATACAGCAATAAAAAATGAAAAAAAAATCCTGAAGAGGACATAAAGTTGGATGGGCAGGGGAGGGGGGGTACATCTGGGAAGAGATGAGAGGGTGAGTGTGATCAATATAGATCGTATGAGAGCCCGAATGTGGCGGCGCACACCTTTAATCCCCGCAGAAGCAAGCAGGCATGCAGATGTCTGTGAGTTCAAGGCCAGCCTGGTCAACATACCTCTAAATCAGCCATACCTACACAGTGAGACCGACCGTGTCTCAAATAAATGAACAACAACAACAAATATACATTGTCTAAAATTCTCAAAGAACAAATAAAGTGAGAAAATATTACTTCAGAAGCTTTCTGGGGGGAAAAAATCAAAACAAACGACAAACAAAAAACCCTATATCTGGCCCCCTGACGCCCAAATAAGAACTTTCCCCTGTAAACAGGAAGGGCCTGATACCTGGGAAGAGCTGCCAAGGGGACAAAAACCTGTATCATCTATTACTTAATGGCTGTCTGCTCATTTTAAGACGGCCCCACATTACTCTGGCCTGTATGAGTAATATGTCGGGATAAGGGGGTTAAAAAGATACGGTTTTAGGAACCTTTTATGGTTTAAGGCCTTCCATCCAGTCTGTTCCAGGAAGTGTCCTTGGGGGTGAGAGCTGAGCCCTGGGTTCCCCTGGAGCCCCCTGAGTCTCTTGCAGGACTCAAGCTATCTGAGGTGGAGCACAGCTTTCCTCCCTCCCAAGGTGAGCCTTGAGCCTAGGAAACAACCCCCAGCTAACACTGAGCCCAGGCAGGGGAGCCTGCAACCTACCCCAACAAGAATATGGGTGGGCCGGGGTCTTCCCATCTCATACATTACAACACCGAGAATCACCCTGCATACAGAATAGTAAGAGACAGAGGCAGAAACGAGATTGGAGATCCCTTCTGACCAGCCATCCATGGCTCACACAGCCCCCCCAAAAAAGAAGAAGTGGGTAGGTGGAGAGATTGTGACTTTAAATCCTGACATTGACTTCATAACCAAATGAGGGGTATTGCTGCACACGGTGCAGGTGTGCAGCCGGTATTAGAGGAAAGAGAAAACCAAAGAAAATATAGCCCAACTATGCAGAAATACTAATGTCGCCTCACTGTTCTCCTGATGGCAATTCTTTTCCAGTGTGGGATTGGAGTAATTGCTTAATTTGGGTGATCAGGGGGCCAAGTGCTGCCTCTTCCTTGTTCCTAATGACAAATGAAGAGACATCCCACATCCAAGATGCTGGGTTCACCGCCTACTTAATTCCCCACCCAATTTCTCCCTTCCCAGGAGCCTTCCAGGTTCTCTGCTGCTAATGTGCATCGCGTTCCTGGGGCTGAGGATGCTCCAAGTGGGGCCTCATCAGATCCTGTGCACATGCAAGCCTGTCTCGAGCGTTTCAGAGAGGCTCTGCTTCCCAGCCCTTTCCCAGATACTTTCACATTAATTAGTAAGGGTATCATTTTATAAATTATAGCTTCCTATCGGAAGAAAGCAGAGTCTATCTTAATTCAGTCAGCTGTGCGAAATACCGTACCCTAATTTTAGACTGCCGGTTCTGCGGATCCCCACGGAGTAAGAATGACAGGTCTTCTGGAGAGAATTCCCACCCGGTCCCTCCCGCAAGTCTCACTTTTGGCTACAACAGCATTCCCAGTGGGACTTGCTGAAGGGATCCCAGGATGCTGAGTGGCATGTACTCCACTCTTTTTCAATTCATATTTGTATTCAAATCCTCCAAAGCGGTGCCAGCAAGTGCCCGGGTGGGTTTGGGGGCTACAGGAAGAGGCCCTGCCATAGAGCAGGCTGACAGGGCCCCTGCGAAGCAGAGAGGATGGTGTTCAGGTCGTAGGCGGCGGGATAAACACTCTCCTGTCTCAGCTGGAAAAGGAGAAGTCTGGCAGAGTTAACTACGCCAGGGCCAGGCAGGTGACGGTGCAATTAGAGGCTCCCGGGCTCCTGCTGGGAACCCCTGGAGAAACACCCACTGGGGCAGGGATAGCACAGGCCGAGTGTCAAGTGCGGCTCCCAGTTACAAAGGCCTGCGTGATCTTCAAGGTGCAATCGGAATACAGCCCAGTGCGTAGGCAGGGGATATACCATGCAGAAGAAGACTGTGTCTAATGCCCCTTGCCCTCCCACTGACTTCCCGCCCTTGGACCTGCCTGTTTACTCTCCTCACAGACTGGTACTCCCCTTGCCCCACCCTTTCACTCTGTCTAGCTGAATGCTGCTGCGTCCAACCACCTGGACTACCCGCTCCGCTGCTTCTAATGCCCACAAGCAGGCTCCATTCTAGAAGCTACCGGAGTCTGCAGATCTTGTTAATGATGGCTGAGGTCCCCAGAGGCTCCAGGGTAAGGGACCTGGAGTGGAGACCAGGCCTGGGGTAGTTCCGGAGGTGTGAGCAAGGCCCAGAGGAAACTACTCAGAGGAACGGCAAAGAGGAATGTCCACCCCCTTCCCCAGCGACTGCAGACAGATGTATCAATATGGAATTCACTTTATGAATTTGAAATACAGCCTCCTTAGGTAGCGCACGAGGGCCTGGAACTTGCAATTCGCCTGCCTCAGCCTCCTAAAGGCTGGGATGACAGGTATGCACCATCAGGCTTCTGAAATAAAAAATGCACGGGCTAGGGGAAAGAGCGTGCTTGCAAGTGTTGCCTGTTCAAACATGAGTTCAATGCCCAGAGCCCACAGACTTGTATTCGCAGTGCTGGGCAGGCAGAGACAGGAAAGTCCCTGCAGTTTGCTGGCCAGCAAGCCTAGCCTACTGAATGAGTTCATCAAAAGTCAGGTAGACAGCACCAGGTAATGATGCCCAGGGTTGTCCTCTGACCTCTGAGCACACAGGAAGATGCACATACACATGCACCCGCTCATACAGGAAGATGCACACACGCAACTGTGCTCAGAGAGGAAGACCTTGAATAAAACCCACCCTCTCGGAGAAGTGAGATCAGTTCTCGCTTGTCTGTAGAGCTCTCAGAGTGGTCAGAAGGTTTCAGTACCTTCCTGGGTGTCAGAGACACCGGCAAAGAATTATAGCTACTTTCGCCATATGCCCACGTGACCTTGGGGTTAGTGTGGGCATCGATTGCACTTTGCATGCTGTTACCCATCCCCGACACACGCTAGCTGCCCGAGATACCCGAGGTCCTACTTCCAAGGAGCTAAAATTCGCTCCTGAGGGTTGGGGCAGGAGGCTTCAACTTGTCAGTTAAACAAAAGAACAGCCCTCAGCCCCCTATCCAGTGTGTACTTCCGCTGTCATCCAACAGCCCATTACCATGTCACAGCACGGCGCACCCTTCCATAGGTCACTTTGTTTAAAATGACATGGATAATGCACATGTCAGCAAGCTGACAGTCCTGGCCGTCCTTCAGAGATAAAAACCTCCAGGAGAGAGCCTGTTCTTATCTGGGGGACACGCGCTGGTCTATCATCCAAGTCAGGCGGAGCGTGATTTCTCCAGAGAGCACTTTTTTCATTTCCTGATTTTAAGGAAATCAAATAAGCACCATTTGTCTTCATCTGAATATGCTTGACCTGCTCAGATGATGATGTCTCGAGTTTTATAACCGGCTACATATGCTGAATTCAAATTAATGACAGTGGTGAACAGGAGCCTTCCGAGATCTCCTGGAGGCTGTTGTGGAGGCGGAGGGGGAGAGTCCGAGATGGATGGGGAACAATCACTATACATGAACCGTGGGATTCTGGGGAGGATGAGCCAGCACGGAGGAGGTGAAAATCACTGAGCAGGGCCCAGGGGAAGGGAGGACTGGCCAACTGTTTTGGTACCATGCAGTCCATATATTCTGAGACTTGGGTAAGTTTTCAAGTTACACAAGGCATCATTGAAAAAGGAAAGATACTTGACTTGGTTGGGAGACGTCAATGGCTTGGAAGGAAAAAGCACACCCACAAACCTTTTGCTTCAGTCAACAGAAAACCTACTTTACTGCTTCTGGAGTCGGTCTTCTGGAGGCTCGAAGCCTGGGTTCCTTCTTCATCCTTGTTGAGCGGTGCACACTGAGGCTGGGCCTCGACCTCCACGGAGAGGGTGTACCTGCTAGGGAGACGCCCCTCCCCCAACACCAACCCACGGAAGAGAGCAGCGTCCCCTTGACCGCCCTGTCCACACTGCCCTGTGAGGAAATTCCTAGGGGCATACCACTGACATTTCTATTAGGAAGCTACGGAAAAGCAAGAGGAAGCACAGAGGCCAGTCAGACGGAGGCAGAAATGACATTATAAATACACAGGGGAAAGGTGAATACTTCCATCATGAACCAAAAAAAAAAAAAAAAAAAGAAAAAAAGAAAAAAGAAAATCAATTCCCCTTTAAGTGTTTTGGGGGTCTATGAGTCATCATCCATGAAGTGAAAACTTGGTGTGACACACAGGAGACATGAAGGGGCATGTTTCACAGAGGTGGATGTCACAGGTTTGGCACAGTCTATCTTATTGAAAATGTCACGGTGTGAACAATGAGACATCCTTCAGGAGGGAATAGGTGTCAGCAGGAGTGTGACGGTGCACACAGGGCCTCGTGTATTGTATTTGCAATGGAGGGGGGTGGCATCTTACCTTCTCTTCCTGGTCGCTGTCACTGTCGCACTAAAAAGGAAGACAAAAAGAATAAAGGTCAGTGTGGTGATTATGCAATCTGGGGGGGGGAGGGGGGTGCAGGGCAAACGTAGGAAAGAGGAGACATCTCTGGGCTTCAAAGTGCTCCACAGCACTCAGTGCTGAACAAGGAACACGCTGCTGGATAACAGACAACATCCATTCTGTCAGTTCATGCCAGTGCCCTGGGATGCCTGGAGTCCGCACAGCAAGAGACTCCACCGTACAACAAAACTATGAAAGTCTAGGGGACACCCAGCTAGGGGCTAACACTGCCACAGGATGAAGGGGACTCAAGAGCCTTCCGAAGGTTCTGGAACAAAAATCACTTCTGCAGAAGAACGTGCTCTGCCTTCAGCTTTGGGGAGTGGCTGTCTTTCTGCTGAATCTTTTCTCGGGAAGCAAACAAGCTTTGTTCATGGAAATCGCTTGCCAAGACTTTGAGGGGGGCAAGACTCAACACAGGTGACACTGTGATGGTTAACATTGACTATCAACTTGACAGGATCCTGAATCACCTTTGGGCATGTCCGTAAGGAAGTTTCTAGACTGGATTAATTGAGGAAGGAAGAGTCTCCCTAAAGGTGAGTGGCACCATCCCATGGACTGAGGCCTTGGACTAAATAAATAAAATGGAGAGAGGGAGCTGAGCACTCAATTCTCTCTGCTGCTTCTTGACGGAGGATCCAATATGACCGTGGTATTAAAGTAAGAATGACCCCCACAGGCTCACGTATTTGAATGCTTGGTCACCAGGGAGGGTCACTATTTAAAAGGATTAGAAGGATCAGGAGGCATGGATTTGTTGGAGAAAGTGTGTCGCTGCAGGTAGGTTTTGAACTTTCAAAAAGCTCATGCCAAGCCCAGTGTCGTCCCCGCCCACCCCCACCCCCCCAATCTCTGCCTATGAATCAGGATACAGAGCTCCCAGATCTCCATTTCTGCCTGGGCACCGCCACAGTCCTTGCCATGATAATAATAGACGAAGCTCTGAAACTGTAACAAACCTACAGTTAAATGCTTTCTTTGATGAGAACTGCCTTGGCCATGGTGTCTCTTCCCAGCAACAGAACAGTGACCGCACATCTCCCACCCCTACGGCTCTGCCTTCTCCACCATGGTGGGCTATATATACCCTTGAACTGCGAGCCAAAATGAGCTCTTCCACGAGTGGCTATTATTCTGTCCCAGCAATGAGGAAAGTGACTAATATTGATGTCCGGGATTTGAAGGCCAACTCCCCACAGGTAATGCAGCAAGAGGACTAAGTAGTGTGATGAGCCTGCTGCTCTAGGTTTGGGAGAACCAAAGAAAGAGAATTATCTCCTAGTTTTGGGGTTCTTGACAGAAGCAGAGGGAAACAGAGAACAAACACTCCTCTAAAAACCAAGAGTGTTTTGCTAATCAATGATGGGTTGAACAACAGGGTTGGAGAGACAACTCAGCCGCCGCCGTGCTTGCTGAGTAATCACGTGACTTGAATTTAGCTTGGTTTTCAGGACCCATGTACAAAAATCAACATGGAGCATACATGTGTAATCCTAGTGCCGGGAAAGAGGAAACAGGATGTCTGGGGCTTGCTGGCCAAGCAGACTAGCCTACTCGGTGAGTCCCAGGTCCCAGGGAAAGAACCTCAATAAACACAATGGACAGGGACTGAGGGAAGTCTCCCAGGGTTGACCTCTGATCTCTATATGTATGTGAACATAGGCATGCTTGGGCACACATACATATACATGATAAAGGGTGCGTTTGTTAGACACTGAGAGATGTGATCACATGTATGCCTTCCCTCCCTAGCCCTGGAGAGGCCCTGCTGGGCTGGACTCCACCAAGATGAGACACAGGACCGAGCCTCAGGCTGCTCTGTGGTACACCCAATGTGGTGTGCAGGTGGGACCACTCTGCATGGGTGGTGGAAAAAGAGCACCCACTAGGCAGAGAGATGGCCACCGGGAGAGCAGTCTGGCAACTGGGACACTTTCTATGCCAGCATCGTGCCTGGTATGAGAGAGGGTGAAGCAGATGGTTCAGCAGATCTGCAGTGAGAGCTGGTGGGTCATGGTAATCCACGGCTAGGGAGAGCAAGCGGCAGGTGAGTCTCGGAGGGTGCCAAGGTTTTTACTGTGGCCACCTGCACATGGGAGCAGATGGAGCCATCAGGGGAAACAGGAAATGGAAGAGAGCTGCCTCTGCAGGACAGCCACAGCTCTCTTCTCCCAAGCCCACATCTTCTGGAGGCAATACTCGCCCTACACACACACACACACACACACACACACACACACACACACACACACACACACACACACTTTTTTCCTTACATTCCTGGGTGGTGATGAGAACCATTTTGGTCAAGTAAGAGGTGAAGTCTGCAGAGGATGCTGAGGTAGGGAAGAAGGAGGAGAGGAAGAATCCTGGGCCTACAAGATGGCTCACGGAGTAGAAGCACTGGCCACACAAGCCTGATGAGCTGAGTTTAATCACCAGATCCCAGGGTAGAAGGAGGGGACAGACTCCTTGGAGTTGTCCACTGATCTCCACACTGATCTCCATAGCACAAGTGTGCATGCAGGCACACACACACACACACAAACACACACACACAAATAATAAAGTTTTTTTTTTTTTAAAGAATCTCAGTGAATGGCAGGCAGCTCCTGCCTCTTGCCTTCAAGTCTGCCTAGGTGAGGATGTGATGTGTGCATCTACAGCAGCCATTTTGAAAAAGCCTCCATGCTGAAAGAATATGGAGAGAACAAAGGAAGAGACATCTGACATCATTGAGCCACTGAACCCATGTCAGAAGAGACGCCTCCTCGTTATTATTGCTCAAGCTACCTTCCAAGTGCTACCAAGAGATGCTAATAAAATCTCCACTGGTTGTGTGTGGAGACCACTGCCTCGGTACTGAGAGCATTTAGGAGCTTACACCGACTATTTTTTTTTTTTTTTTGTCTTTGTTTTTGAGTCAAAGTTTCACGTATTCCAGGCTGGCCTTGAACCTGCTACATGACCAAGGATGGCCTTGAATTCCTGATCCTCCCACCTCTACTTTCCCAAGCCCTGGGGTGACAATTGGGAGGACGATGACATCTCCTTCTCCCTCTGCCTCCTTGGTGATACAGGGTTACCAGACACGGAGTGACTGACAGCAACTTCGTCACGTCCAAGGGCATCATTTCCAGCCAGACTTCCAACAGCCGTTACGTCTGCACTGACATTCTTGTGATTTCTCTGTCATTTCAGAGGAGTCGAGTGGAGATGGGAAGTGGGTGAGATGAAGACCCTGAAGGTCTAGAACCATGGATGGATGGGGATGAGGGGAGGTCGCTGTGTTCTCCCGGGGGCGGGGGTAACCACTCTCTTGCTTTTTACCTTATGTGGTACTAAAGTCTCAAGTGCATTTTTGAGGTCGGTTGAGGAGGGGGTGGGGAAGAGAGGAGTCTTCTTCTTCTTTTTTTTTAAACTTGGAATTGTTGGGGGATGTGAACACAAGCCTTGTGTATAATAGGAAACTCTCGGTACCACTGAGTTACATCCCCAGCCCAGAGTGGTGCCTTCTGTCATGCCCGCTCTTCCCCAGATGTTCACAGCTACCCATATGAGCTTATGACAGGGAGGGCTGGAACGACACGTTTTCCCTCCACCCTCCAGGGTCTATGTACAGGAGAAGAAGCCGGGAAAGTGGGCAAAGCTAGCTCTCCCACCCCCACTCCAAACAGCGGTACGTCTCTGGGAATGGTTATTCGTATCAAAGCATTAAGCTTCCCCACTTTCCGAGAGTCCAGTTCTAATTTCAAGGTCCACTTAATTCCGTATCAAGTAATTACTGATATACCCAGAAGCACCTTGCCTCCAGAGTTAAGCATATGGTGGAGAACTGAGACCTACTGGTATCCATTATGGAAGCCACACGGATGCCAAGCTGATTACAAATGCTGGGGCTCCCCACGCGACACACTCGTGAGTGACAGGCCCCTCGCAAGGCCAGCCAGAGTCTGCCAAAACACTGTCTGTGGCACCAGGGGCCCACATGGCGCGCTGAGAAAACAGTTCCATTTCTGGTATTAAATTCCCATACTGACCCAGGGACTTTGCCGGGAGCTCAGCAGGAGCTCACCATCCAATTTACAGCTCCGCTCTCTGGAGCCTCCAGTGCCAGCCCCTGGCAGAGAGCGATGGCGGTCAACCCCTCCAGCTCATAAATTATGCAAAGGCAATAAATGCGTTCAGCAAACAGCGCCTGACGCTTGCCCAGCCTGGCTCCTCACACACTCTGCAGGAAAAAAAGAGAGAAAGAGAAAAAAAAAGCCAGAAGCTGGATGCATATAAGAGGCCTATTCCACTCATAAAGGGGGTTTGTTGACAACCCCGGACGGAAAGCGAGCTGGGGTCCTCCGCGGTCTTTCTGCCTCACTGGCAGTGGTTTATAGGCATGCTTTATGAAAAGGGGAGACTGTTTTATGGAGTCGGGGTGGAGAGAAGTCATGGTCTCGAATTCACATTTAATACACTGCCCAGCTTTCACACCCCGGGTTCAACCCGCTGTGGATTTTTTTCGGGCCAGATGGTTGTTGGTCTTCAAAGGTTAAAGGAAGAACTGTCTGTTTCCCCCGTCCCTAGACACCCACTCCAATTTATAAGAGTTCAGGCTGCAGCACCTCCCGGTTCAGGTTTATGTTCCGGAGGAGGCAGGGAGATGGAAATGGCTTGTCAGGCACAGAAAGGGGTCCCAGCTGATCCGCCGTCTTAAGCATTTTGACATCAGGGTCCTGCCTTGGTTTATTAGCAAACAGTTTGCCCACCAAATGGGAGCTTGAGGTGTCGGAATGTTCTCCACGACAGGGTTTCAAAGCCCTGAGAGAGAAGTGGAAATACTTTCCTCCATCTTAATAGCAAGGAACGGAGAGGAGGGACGGGGAGAGAATCCAGGTCGCTTAGTCCTCAGGCTAAGACAAGAATTTAAACCACCATACTTGAGGAGCCACACTGGAGGCCTGCAGTGAACGTCACAGGCGTTGAATGCAGAAGCAGCCAGAGAAGAATTTCCAGACAGAGCCTCGGCCACCCCAACATGGCTACCATTCACCTGTAGCTTCCCTGTCCTTTCACAAACTGGATGTCAACTGTTGGAAGTACCAAGTCCTCCTGTTTCAACTCTCTAAACCGCATAAAAGCTTGGTGTGGTGGTGGATGCTTATTTATTTATTTATTTACTTACTTCCTTACTTATTTGAGACAAGGTCTCTTGGAGCCCACACTGGCCTGGAATTTGCTACAGCACCCAGGATGAACTCCTGGTCCTCCTGTCATGGCCTCCCTAGTGTTGGGAGTACCGCTGCCCTCCATTCACATCCAGTGCTGGGAATGGAACCCAGAGCTTCTTGCATGCTCGGCAGACGGCCTACCAACTAAGCTACATCCATAGTCCCTACGTGTTTAAGAAAAAAAAAATTTTTTTTTCCAGAAAAAGTCAAAAGTAAAACAAGCAGGGCATGGTGGTACAGGTCTTAAATCGAAGTCTGGGGGAGGCAGAGGCAAGGGGACCTCTCTCTGTGAGGGAGAGGATAACATGGTCTACATACACGAGTCCCAGGACAGCCAGGCTTACCTAGAGACCCTGTTTCCAATAAATGAATGAATGAATGAATGAATGAATGAATGAATGAATAAATAAATAAATAAAGCAAAATAATCACATCAAAAATTTCATTAGACTGAAGAGATAAAGTGATGTTATAATAACTTCTCTGTAAGGTTCCCAGTGTATACTATGAGTCGCCTTACTAATCTCAAGGCAGATTCACTGCACACAGCTCACCAGCAGGGCTGGGTTGGAGAAGATCTACTCTAACACATTCCTTGCTCCAGCCACACCCTCATACCTAACTGTCTTTGTATTGAGCCACACCCTCATACCTAATTGTCTTTTATTAAGCCACACCCTCATACCTAATTGTCTTTTATTGAGCCACACCCTCATACCTAACTGTCTTTGTATTAAACCATACCTCTACCTGAGGTTGTCTCCCTTCAGCTTCAGCCTAAAACTCTGCCGGACCTTTAAAACAGCTCCCAGTCTCTTGTGTCTCCAATGTTCTCCTAAAACAATGCAAAGCTTTGGCTCCCACCCTCTGTACAACTACATTTTGGGGTTGGGCATGACAGTCATCTTTCTTATAAGGTGAGGTCTTGTCTCAATCATGTTTTACCTCCAGTCCTTGGTACACACTTGGTGTTCGGTTACATTGATAAGTCAAACAAACTCATTCTTTTTGAGAATGATTCTCGGCTGGCTAGTTCTAACTCAACTTGACACAAGGTAGAGTCATCATAGAGGATGGAGCACGCACTGAGAAAATGCCTCCATAAAATCCTGTAGGGTAGGCAACCCTGTAGGGTATTTTCTTCATGAATGATGAACAGGGGAGGGCCCAGTCTATTGTGGGTGGGGCTAACCCTGGGCTGGTAGTGCTGAGTGCTGTAAGTAAGCAGGCTGAGCAAGCCGCAAGGAACAAGCCAGTAAGCAGCACCCCTCTGTGGCCTCTGCATCAGCTCCTGTCTCCAGGTTCCTGCCCTGTTTGAGGTTTTATCCTATCTTCCTTTGATGACAAACAGTGATGAGGAAGTATAAGTCAAATAAACCCTTTCCTCAAGTTGTGTTTGCTCAAGGTGTTTCATCCAAGCAATAGTAACCCGAACTGACATACTCCAATTCTGTGTTTGATTCTAGATAAAGTACAATTAACAAGACAGGTGATTCCATGGAAAAATAAAGTATAGGGCAAAGTAATATGGTTGCACAATACAGTGGGAAGATTGTTTGAAAATGTTTGGCAGATTGTTAGTATATGTAACAAAAAAGTGTTTTAGTTTTTTCTTTAAGGGACTTTTGATTTAAGGCACTTGCTGCTAGGCCTGACGACCTGAGCGCCATCCCTGGAATCCACACGACAGATAGAAGAAATCAAACTCCTCCAAGTTGTCCTCTGACCTCCACCTGGAACATGTGTGCACAAGAGCACAAATGTACGAACATGCACGCATACACACAACTAATTAGTAAATGTAATAAAAATAAGAATTACTAGTAGAGCATAGAGATAGGTTTCAGATGAAAATGTCTTCCAATAAAAAAACAACAACAAAACAATGGGATTAAGACTGATTACATGTTCTCAGAAGCCAGCCCTCCTCATGCTTATTTGGGGAATCTGGGTATGTGTGTCTTAAGACTGCTCCGAGTTAGACTAAACCAAGGTCTGCAGCCTTGTTTGGCCTGTAGAAACGGGGTATGGGATTCTGGGTGGCCCATGATGGAGAGCCTTCTTAAGCAGAGAGTGGCAATCATTGAATACATCACACACAATGACATTGAGGAGGGCACGGCTCTCCATTCTGCTCAATGGACCTTGCTGGAGCAGTTATTTTGTATCTCAGGTCCATTTATCATCGCCACCAAAGACGTCAGGGCTGAACGCCACTTGCTGAACAAAGTTATTTTATTCTCTTTTCTGCCTAAAGGAAACGGGGGAAAATGAGGGGGAACCCCCCAACTTGTAAACCTCAGCGTCTCACATCGAGTACAATTTAACTTGGTCGGTGAGAAAATAAATCGATTCCCCCCTTGGGCCAGTCGGTTTATCTAAGACAGTAAAGACACCGCTTACCTACAAGCAATTTCTGAAGAAGCCACCTGAAGGAAACACGACATGTATTTCCTTCTCTGAAAAAGCCAGGCAAGCAGCCTTGTGACTAAACACATCCACGGCCAGCTTCCCACTTGCCCGACTCCCTGCACAAGCAAAACCATGCAGGCAGCCATCTTGTGCCAGAGAAGCCCTTTGCCCACTGTTTACCTAGCTGTCTTATTGGCTTTGGACTTTACATGACATTTAAAGCTATTGAGGCCCTTGAAATAAAGAGCATTTTAATCCTGAAAGTGGTCTGAGGAATTTTTTTTTTTTCCTCAGTGTAAAATGAAGGCCCTGGTTCCTCCCTTCTGTCTCAACAATAACTCCACAGGGGGCCAAAAAATAGCTCAGATACAATGAAAGCCTCATGAAAAGATGTGTGCGTTCTAAAGACAGTAAAGTTAAAAGAATACAGCAACAACCCAGGGCGAGCTCATTAGAAGATAACACACAGGTCAGCTGTTGAGGAGACAGGAGAGCAGAAACTTTTACAAGCTTCCGGACTTTGGTACCAAGAGTCTGGCATCCCTACATAGGGAGCTCTTGGGATCTGGAGTTGTGCGTGTTGGAAATAGGGAGAGCTCAGTCAACCAATGTGGTCTGAGAGATCTAGTGAGGGGTGTGTGTGTGTGTGTGTGTGTGTGTGTGTGTGTGTGTGTGTGAGTGAGTATGTACATGTGGAGGTCAGAGGTCATGCTAGCTATTGCTCCCTGCCTTATGTTTTCAGACAGTCTCCCACTCAATCTGGACAACACTATTTCGGCTATACCAGGTGGTCAACAAGACCCTGAGACTTATCTCTTTGTTCAGATCCCCCCAGTGCTGGGGTTACAGATGTTCACCATCACATCTGTCCCTTACACGGGTGCTGCTGATCCGAGCTCAGGTCCTCACAATTGCAGAGCAAGGGCTTTACCCACCAAGTCATCTACCTCGCTGTCTCCAGCCATCACTTCTTGTTCGATTTCCAGTCATCTCTCAGCCAGCCACATATTTTCATTCAAAACAATACTACTCAACGGCCTGCTATGGGCAGGTCCATTCTGAACGCTCACTGACAGTGTGACTATGTTGCTTATAGAGAACAAATAGTTCAAACCTGGGGATTTAAAGCTCAGAAATGAAATTTCAACCTTTTTTTTTTTTTTGCTACTTTGCAATCCATGTATATTTCATAAACAATCTGTAACTTCCATTTAGAGCATTAAGGCATCATTTGGTTTTGGGGGATGAAGGGAGAGGTGGGTATTCCACAAATCTTCAGAGTTCGGCATTTTCTACACTCAAGAAAAGAAGCTGTATGTTGTTGGGTATGAGCATATGTAAACTCCAAAGATAAAATGGTGAAATGGATAGTCTAGAACCTATGATTTCTGTGTATTTTTTTTTTTCAACACAGGGTCTACTGAACCTCAGGATAGTCTCCAACTTGCTATGTAGATGAGGACTGACCTTGAACTCCTGATCTTCCTGATTCTACCTCCAGAGTGTTGTGCTTCTAGGCGTGCATCACACACCTAGTTTCTGCAGGGTGCAAGATGGAACCGAGGATCTTCTGTAGGCCAGGCAAGCACCCAACCAACTGAGCCACATCCTGAGCCTGGGCCCTGTGATTAGTAAATGATCTCGTTTTAGCTTACACAACAGATTCTCTGCCTCCTGGCCATTGGCTGGCTGATTTCAAGCAATCAACAGCACTAATCCTTGCCTGTCTGGGGACTATTACTAATGACGTCAAGGATGGTATAGACCAAGAGTTGATTATGGGCCCACAGTGGTATTTGTAGGGAGCGGTCTTGGCTTTCTTTCCCAGCCACGTGACACCCCAGAGATGCCACCCCTTTCTCTTTTTCCTTTGCCCCCAGGTCTGCCTCGACTCACCCTTGGTTCCTGAAGTCCTGTGTGAACTAATAATTTAGCCCAAATTTGCCAAGGAGTAAAAAGGAAGAGTATGTTACGGGTTAAAATAATACAAGAGCCTATTTTTTCCGCTGTGTTGTGATCCATAGAAATCACCCTGAGCCTTTTCCCTTTCTTCTCTGCCTGGGAAGCCAATTGCTTTGATTGCGGTGATATGAGCTAGCTAAAATGACTTGCCCTTGCTTGTGAGGCAAATGGAACATGCTAATAGAACTTATCGCATTACCCGATGCGAAAGTGCCATAGCTCATTACTTTAAGATAAAAGGATATCATTGCGGACGGCGAGCAGAATTGACTTTCTGAGGCCCGACTTGATGATGATTTAATCAACTGCTCTCTTTCACTTCTCATCTCTGTGCCTGTCGGTTTCACAGGTGCCGTTAAATGAGACACTCGGAGAGTGAGCGCAGGGAAAGAAATTGCCGTCATTACTTTTCAAGAAAGGAGGTATGCAAATTTTCGACAGAAAGATTGCGTTCATAATGGGCCTGGTAAAATACAAGGATCATGCTTGACAGGTGAGGGCAAGCCATTTGTATGCCCTTAAAGCACAGCAACCATCCTTATTTAGGATGTGCTCCAGAAGAGAAATGAGGATGAGGGCAGGAAAAAGGAGGCGGTGGCAACTGAGACGGCTGGTTTAAACCAGTCCCTGATCTAGAAACCCAGGGAGGGGTGTTTAAGACTCAGGAGTGATCCCCAGAGCCGATGTATGGAAACCAAGCTGCTAGCCGTTGGTGGGAACTTAAATGGTAATGAGCTGTTAGAAGGACCTTACTGTGCTCCATCTAAAACCATAGAGACAGAGGCCAGGTTCGAATCCGACCACTACTCTCTAAGCTCTAGAAGACTCTCTAGGGCAAGCAATTGAATTTCTCAGCCTCTGGTTCATCATCTGTCCAAGGGGACTGTTTAGTCTCTACCTTGAGATTTGGAGAGCACCTAAATACTGATTACATAAAATTCACATGCACACACATATAATGCACATAAACCATTTAGAATACTGTTTATCTATATGAAACAGTCAAGCAATGTTAGGAAATCATTTGTTATCAGATTTCCCCCCTTCCTTGTCTGTTTTTGATAGAGTCTTAAGGACCTTGGGTAGCCTTGAACTCACTACGTAGCTGAGCCATCCTTGAACTTCTGGGATGACATTATACACTACCATGACTGTTTCCCGTTTTCTTTTTGTGTGTGATGTATGCCTATGTGTGCACATGTGTGTGAGGGTACACGAGCCAAAAATCGAAGCCAGGTGTTCTGTGCGAACACCATCAGCCTTATTCCCCTGAGGGAATCTCTCCAATTGAACCTGGAGCTCACTGTTTTGAGCTATATTGGCGGGCTGGCCGGTCAGCGAGCCCTACTGACCTCCTGTCTTGATAAAACCCCCTCCCAACAGCTAGGGTTCTAGAAGTACATGGCCATGCCAAGGTTTTATGTGTCTATAGGGAAACCTGAACTTGGGTCAGCATACTTGTATAGCAATCACTCTTACCCAGTGAGCTAAATCCCGACTCCCTCTCCTCTCCTCTCCCCCGCCCTTCCTCCCTCTTTTTCTCCTTTCTCTCACTCAAATGTGTGTGAGTCAGGTGCTGCCAATCTATCTGAACCTAGTGTAGACATAACAGGATTACTTTATTTCAGAGACAAAAGTCCCCTCCTCAGCCAGAGAGCCAAGTACACTTTGGCTGCCCTGAGAATCACCCTACAGATCAGTGCACTCCTGGGTACCAGGAACAATGCCCAGCATCAATGCCTGCTCCGTGGCATAATCCACCCATGAGGAGTCTCCACCTTTGAGTAGGTAATGTTCACACACCTAGCAGGGAACCTCAGGCAGTCACCCTGTATAGTGGCCTAAGGGTGGGATGCTGCAGCTACTTAGAGGTAGCCTGGCTTGATTCACCTTCAGAAAAGCACAGTGAATCTGAATAGTTGAAATGACCAGGGTGGTATGAACAGAGGTTTTTTTTTTTTTTCATCCTCTCTGACTTCAATAGATAATTGTTCTATTTTCTCCAACGCCCAAGGTAGAAGCATCTTTCTTAAGGAGCCCACCACTCTGCGTTCTTTTTCTCAGGGTAATGACACTGTTGGAAACCATTCTTTTCCTTCCTCCCACCAAGGCTGTGAGGGACAGAATGCAGCTCTGCCTTCATGCTAAGTGGCACCTACATGATTCAATTCTCTCTCAAATGGTGGATGTTCACATTCAGCAGCAGCAGAAGGCGGTGGGATACACAGGAGCAGGTCAGCGAAGGACCCTCTGGTCGGGAGAATCCGCTTCCCAACAGCATCAAAAGAGATGCCTAGGGACGGAGGTTTTTACCAATTTCTCTCTTTTGCTTTTCTTCCAGAATTGGAATTGCCTTGTACAATCTAGGCAAGTGCTCTACCACTGAGCCACACCCCAGCCCCTCACTGGGGGATTCTAGGCAGGTGCTCTACCACTGAGCCACACCCCAGCCCCTCACTGAGGGATTCTAGGCAGGTGCTCTACCACTGAGCCACACCCCAGCCCTCACTGGGGATTCTAGGCAGGTGCTCTACCACTGAGCCACACCCCAGCCCCTCACTGGGGGATTCTAGGCAGGGGCTCTACCACTGAGCCACACCCCAGCCCCTCACTGGGGGATTCTAGGCAGGGGCTCTACCACTGAGCCACACCCCAGCCCCTCACTGGGGGATTCTAGGCAGGGGCTCTACCACTGACCCACACCCCAGTCCCTCACTGGGGGATTCTAGGCAGGGGCTCTACCACTGAGCCACACCCCAGCCCCTCACTGGGGGATTCTAGGCAGGGGCTCTACCACTGAGCCACACCCCAGCCCCTCACTGGGGGATTCTAGGCAGGTGCTCTACCACTGAGCCACACCCCAGCCCCTCACTGGGGGATTCCAGTTTTACTTGCTTTACCACTAAGCTACATCCTTATCCCTCTTTACTTTTCATTTTGAGGCACGTTACACTAGAGTTGCCCAGGTTGGCCTTGAACTCACTCTTTTAATCCAAGCAGGCCTTGAACTGGGGCTCCTACTGCGCCAGCGTCCTTCATATTTATCAACAGAAATGAAGGCTTCCAGTGGCTGAGATGGCACTTGGACCCAGGTCTCTCCTCACAAGCCTATCCTGGGGTTGTGAACCACACTGCCTTTCATCTCACGAACTGCACTGCAGGAATCAACTCTCTGACAGATATTCCCCCAACTGACTGCTTTGCAGACTCTGAGGGCAACTTGAAACTGAGACACGGGGATGACTCTTAAGCCACAAACTACAAGTAATCAGTCATATTGATACGCCACCCAAGACCATTCCTTCCTCAAGAATCTTTTATCTGGATCACAAGAAGTGCTGCTCATTAACCCAAAGCTGACGGAGGCTCAAGTCCCTTTCCCTTTTCCACAGGGTCATCCATGATGGGGACCGGTTTCTAATATCATGGGGATCCTCGTGGAATTGGTATCTGGGGTCCATATATACTCAGAATTGGTATAATGATTACATGCATGTGAAGACAGCCAAAAAGAGACAGGGTGAGACTTTTGTCTCTCAAATCTTTGCAGGAAAGGTATGTCCTATCACACACAGAAATGAGAAGACATGGTAATTGCTCAAATAATGGGTGGAAATTTCTACCATGTCATCACCAGAGAATAACTCGTAAGTATTGCGTTTCAGAAAACATTTGAAGACTTGATACTCCTCTATAGCAAATCAGAAACAACAACCCCCAAACAACAACAACAAACAAAACCAGTGCTTGGCAATAAGAATCTTCCCGGTAACTCATGGTTTTATTTCATGGGTAAAATGCCAACCAAAGAAGACGATTGAGAATCTAGTAAAGCAGCTGGGCAGTGGTGGCGCACGCCTTTAATCCCAGCACTTGGGAGGCAGAGCCAGGTGGATCTCTGTGAGTTCAAGGACAGCCTGGTCTACAGAGTGAGATCCAGGAGAGGCACCAAAACTACACAGAGAAACCCTGTCTCAAAAAAAAAACAAAACAAAAAACAAAAACAAAAAATCTGGTAAAACATTCCTTTATGTTCTTGGTGAACACTGCATTTGGGCCCCATACTTGGGCTGGGACTTCAAACAACAGTCAGTAATGTGTGCAGAGAGACTAAAGTCAAATACAGGAATACGAGACTGAGTCTAAACGTGTACCATATGCACAGGGCAGTAATGGCTTATGGGTTTTGACATGTTTTTATAGTTCAAAGAATTTTTTAAATTATGTGTATGTACCTTTGAGCGCAGACACCTATGGAGGCCAGAAGAGGATGTCAGATTCCATGGAGCTGGAGTAATAGGCAGATGTGAATCACCTGACCTCGGTGCTGGGAACCAAACTCAGATCCTCTAGAACATCAAGTGCTCTTAACTATGGAGCCCTCCCTCTAGTCCTGCTTTGACATTCTTAAGATGCTTACTCAAATTAAAACTGGCAACATAAATAAATAGATGGTTAGAATGCATGTAGAAAGTACCAACTCAAGCTGGGCATGGTGGTGTATGTCTTGATTCCTAATACACCAGGAGAATCTCTGTGAGTTCAAGGCCAGCTTGGTCTACATAAAGAGATCCAGGACAGCCAGGGCCACACAGAGAAACCCTGTTTCACAAAAACAAAATGAATTACCTAATAACAGAAGAAAATACCCACTAATTGTTGGTACAAGTAGGAATCCAGCAATTTGGGAATCTGCCAATAGATGAAGATCAGACTACATGTACATTTTGGGGACATGTGGCTCTGTATGCTACCTCCTCTCCAGGAGAGCTTCTCTGTGCTCTGTTTCCTCAGCTGTCAACTTCTTGCATCTCCAGAGTGATGGTCAACTTCCCAGCTTTTACCTGACTAATGTAATCAGAAGAGTGAACTAATAAGCTGTTCACCAGGGGTGAAGGCCAGGGAAGCTTCTACATGGCAAGATCAAGAAACACACAGTATATGGCTGGGCAGGTGGTTCCATCAGCAAAGTACTTGTGCACAAAAATAAGGACCTACGTTTGGATCCCCAGAACCCATGTAAAGAAGCCAGGTGTAGCACATGCCTGTAAACCCAAGTGCCAGTGAAGCCGAGATAGGTAAAACCATAGGGTCTATTATTCAAGGAATCTAGGCAAATTGGTAAGTGCCAGGTTCTGTGAGAGACCCTGTCTATGAATTTAAGTGGAGATCAATAGAGGATGTCGCCCTCTGACTTCCGTATGCCCATTCGAGTACATACACATATAGAGTGGGTTGACCCACGAGCAGACAGGTGCTCAAAGATGGTTGGTCTACATATGCCAGTGAGGAAGACAGAAAAATGATTTCGAGATGAGAGTAAGTTTTAAGAAAGCACCACCGCTTACTGGAATGGGGCGTTGGTCAGATGCTGTGCGGCAAGTTTTAACTGTTAATGGGACCCAGCCGAGAAGGAACAGGGAAAAACAGTTTCAACTGAGGAACTAACTAGGTAAGGCTGGTCTGTGGAGGAGGATCTTGATTGCTCACTGAGGAAGGAAAACATCACCCTGAGGGTGGATGCCATCATTAAGTGGACTGCAGCGCTGTGGCCTGTGTGAGGGTGAAGAAAGGTAGCGACCATAAGCAGCAAGCGGGCAGCATGGGGGCATTCATTTCTCACTGCTCCACTGTAGATGGGGTGTGATGACTGACGGCTTAATTTCCTGCCTTGATGTCTCCTCCGTGATGACCTATGACCTGGAAGCATAAACCCAATCAATCCTTTCTGTCCCGAGCTGCTTTTGGTCAGGGTGTTTTGTCATAGCCACGGAAGTGAGACCAGGGCAGGTGCTGAGTCCGATCGCTTAGGGAAACGGGAACCTCACTGTCTTACAGGGCGTCTGTTCACATCTGCCTTAAGTCAGGCCGGCGGCCGCAGCTGGAAGGGAGCAGCGGAGAGGAAAACCGTGCTCTTGACCGAGAACGCTTAATCATCACGGTGCAACTTTCTGCCAAGTGAATTATTTAAAAGCAGGGGAGCAAACAGCTTGGCTAAAGAAACACAAATATAGCTTGAAACAAACATCTATGAACACTCCAAAGTGGTTCAGGATGATCCAAAGCTCCCCTTCCCACTGGATCCCCAAAGAGACGGTTTTATTCTCCTTTCTCAGGCGGGTGATCTACCTGCGCTTTTTTTTTGGGGGGGGGGGCCTTCTTAGAATCCATCTTATTCATCACTGGGATTTTAAATTACACTGTACTGGACAAGAGTCTTTATTTTAGGAGAGCGTAAAAAACCCCAAGCCCCCTATATCATAAATAAGAAGGGTAAGATTACCATAAATTGCCTGCAAGAAAATACAAATTGCTAAGATAAAAACACCCACCAGCCTGCCAGTCTTGAGTTTCCTGTTTTGACATACTATATGCGGTAATTTGGTATCCACAATCTCTTATTAGAAAATGAATGTGCTAGTTTTCTGAATGCCGCAATTACAATAATTGAATTTAAAATGGGGATTGAGTTTCTCTCTTTGGAGGAAAAGGAATAATTGTGTATTTCTGATTAAAATCAAGGGTACTGAAAAGAGCCTGTGAGGAATTTCAGCCTCAGGTCTTCCCGAGTGATTCCTCGGAGGCAGGCCAGAGAAGTGGTTAGCCAGAGACAGGGAAGAGTGGAAGGGACCCGGACAGGGCCGCAGCAGCAGGCTGCATCTCTGACCTCATTTGCCTGTCTCCTGGCCCTCAGCCACAACGCCCCCGTGACAGGCAATCACAGTGCCACCGCACTGCTACAATCTAAATGGTGGCCGTGCCTGAGTTCCCCACTGTGCCAAAAATTAAGAGTTAAAATGCAGGGAAAACAAACATCTCTTTGTGTTGAAAACGCAGGTCCCTTTGCAGCCTGCCAACATTGGAGTAGGCTTTATTTTTTCCTCCCCAGAACCTCTCTTCTGGGGTAATGGATGAGTGGGGGGCCGAACACTATTGTCTGCAGGGCTGCATTTCTTTGTTTTTACTGAAAAATTACTTGAAAAGCCCCCTTGGGGTTGAGTTGGTGGTTAGGAGTGGGGCGGGGCAAGAGGGCTAGCCTGATGTTTTGATGCCTTGCTGTTTAATTTTAGGGTTTCTCCTAGTCTTCGGAAACCACCATTATCTAGATGTGAAGGGGAAATTTAGCCTCCTAAATCCTGTGAACATTCCCCACAACAATGGTTTTCTGAGAAAAATTTCAGAGTGAGAGATGCTCTCCCTTTCTGTGGCTTACTCTATTTTTCTTTTTTATTAATATATTTCCTCAGTTCATATGGTAAGATTTTTATATTGATTTATTCTGTGTGCAGACGCCTCAATGCGCATATGGAGATCAGATGACAGCTTTTCAGGCGTCAATTCGTTCCTTCCCGGCTAGGGGGCCAAGTGGCTTTACCTGTGGAGACATCGTGCCACCCCCCCCGGAATGACCTGAGCTTCTGCATGAAGCCTCCTAGTGCTGATACCACCTTCTTCCCATGTTCATGGGATCCCTACCACACCCCCAATCCTCCCACTCTTCTTACGTTTCCTGCATGCATGGACGCAGGTAAGTGTGCGCACACGCCTGAGGTGTGTGACTCTCCATACAAGCCGACATGTCACAGCAGGGGCGCGGCCAACCGTGTGCAGCAGCCGGTTCTCTCTTCCCGCGGTGGGTTCTGGGGACGGAACCGAAGTCATCCGGTTTGCGCATTAGACACCTTGACCTGACGAGTCAGCTCATGGGCCCCGCCCTTTCTTCTGATGCATGGCTTTTTTCTGTTTATCAATAACTCCTCGGAAACCACTATTATCGAGATGGGACTCCCTAAGTCACACATTTGCCTGCTGTCTATATATATAACATAATATAGTATATATAAATATATTTAAATATTATAGATATAGACGCACACATAAATTTTTCCTCAAACGTTACATAAATTGCCCAGTATGGACGATGTCTACAGTCTGGTTACTTTCATTCACCACTTGCTGCTCTGACCCCTAATTAAAAAAGAAGCTTCCTAGCTTCAAGGTACAAGGCAGCCAGGGTTTACGGCTCTCCCCCAGGAACAGGACGGATTACTAGGTCTCACTCCCTTCACAGGCTTTATTATGTACTTTAATAATCAATACCCACTTCTATGGCAGAGGGGTTTATTCTACCCCGTAAATCCAAGAAGGAGAGAGTGATATGAAGACATCAGTATGGATGGGCTCTGCTGCTTTGTAACGTCATGAAGAGAGAACCTGAGCAACAGATTTAAATATGAGAGGGCAACACACAGCTCCTGGCTGGATGGCAGGGATCGTAAAAGACTCCGGCAAGATCTACAGCCGGGCTGCTGTGACCCAACCAACCGGATGCTGAGAACGAGAAACCCAACCTTGAGCAGGCACATCCTGGAAAAATTAGAAGCATAGGCTTGTGGGCAAGGTAAAGAGCCCCCTCTCAAAAATCTGAAATATTTCTTAACACAACAAACGGGAAGGCAGAGGACAGGCGTTGATTTCTAGTTGGCAGCACAGAGCTCGCTGTGGTTTAGGAACAAGCCCTCTATGGTTCTGGCCTCCAGAGTCCCAGGAGGCCCTTAATTCTCTCCCCTGCAACTCCCCGCCCCAGGGCTCTGAGATAATTATCACTGTAACATCTTTTCTCCAGTGGCCCGTGGAGACTCATCCTTCCTTTCAAAAGAGAAGAGGTCAACTCAGGGAAGAGGAAATATTAATGGCTAGTAAACAAATGAAGAACAGTTCCACCTCACCGGTAATCAAAGGAAGGCAGATGAAGAGGAGCCCCGCCGCTGTGTTCCCTCTCGGTGAGGCGGTGTTGGGACACACTACAGGCAGGACTACTGACAGGCAGTGACACCCACTAACTACTGCAGGATGTCCATGTCCTATTTGGAAAATTATTTTGCAACCAGAAGATGCATGATTCATCAAGAGCCGTTGGTTTTCATACAATTTATTTGTTTTTGGTTTTTAACAAAAGGTCTCATTAGGTACCTGGGCTTGCTGGAGCTTGCTTTGTAGACCAGGCTGTCCTCAAACTCATAGCGAGCTGCCTACCTCTGCTTCCTAAGTGCTGGGATGAAAGGCGTGGACCACCACACCTGGCTAACTGTCATACAATTAGGTCACTTCTCTTTCATGTACGCAGGCACGCACGCATGAACGCAGGTATGCACACGCAAATGCATGCAAGACAAACAGAAAAGTATGTAAGAATACGTTTAGGCCAGCTGTATTGGCACCTGCCTGTAATCCCAGCATTCTGGAGGGACAGACTGGAGGATTACAGTAAGGTTTGAGGCCAGTTTCATCTAAATAAAGAGTTTCAGGCCACCCAGGGTCACACAACAAGACCCTGTCTCAGACTTCCAAAGATGGCTCAGTTGGTAACGTGCTTGCCAAATAGATTAGGACCTGAGTTTGACCCTCACCCCCTATGTAAGACTGCCAGGTGTGGGTGTGTGTGTTTGTAATCCCAGTGCTGGGGAGATAGAGACAGTGTGATCCCTAGGGCTCATTAGTCAACCAGCAAAATCCTAGGTCCAGTGAGATACTACTATCTCAAGAAACAAGGTGGATGACCTCTGAGGAATGACATCCAAGTTTAACTCCTAGCTTTCACATGAATGTGCACACACGTGTACCCACACACTCATACATATGCACACACACACACATACACACACACACACACACTCACAACTCAAGATATGTAAGAAGTTGATTTAAAATTACATGAGAACATTAGAAAATAAACCAGGAATACATTATTTTTATGGCTATTGTCAGCATATACTAAGGATCAAGAAATAAACTAAGATATATATAGTTTATATATATATATATATTCCAGTTTTCAACTTTATAACACGTTCCAGCCTTGAAGCAAAGGTTTTAGCATTTCTTTGTTTTTTGTTTTTAATTAAAAGTCAGGGTTAAGGGCTGGAGACATGGCTCAGTGGTTAAAAGCTCTGCCTGTTCTCCCAGAGGACCCGGGTTCTATTCCCAGCCCCCACATGGCAGTTCACAACTGTCTGTAACTCCAGTTCCAGAGGATCTGACACCTTCATACCAATGCACATAAAATAAAGTTAAACACATATTTAAAAGAAAAGTCAGGGTTAAAGTCATGAAGCAACTTTCTCAGAGGTCTCTGTTTATGGGGGTGCGGGGGTGTGGTTCCTGGCACTTTACCTAGGTAAATTCTAATTTCACACAGACTTCATGAACCCAAATGTCCCCACTAGGGCAACAGGTTAACGTTAACAGCTTTGCTAATAATAAAAGGGCTAGAAACATGACTCAGTGGGCAAAATGCTTGCAGCATAAGTGGGAAGACCCGAGTTCAAATCTCCAGACCCCATCTGTTTTTATTTACTTTTTGCTGCTTTGCTAAACAACATGACCAAGATCAACTTGGGGGGTGGTGGTGGTGAGGATCTGTGCCTTATCCTTCCATGTCACTGTCCATAACTGAAGGAGGACAGGGCAGGGTCTCAAACAAGCAAGAACTGGGAGCAGAAACCATGGAGGAATGCTGCTCACTGGCCTGCTCCCTGATTCACACCTATACAGACCAGACCCACCTGCCTAGGAATGTTGCCGCCCACAGTAGGATGGATACTCCCATATCAATTACCAATAAGACCAATCTCTCACAGACACGGCCACAGGTCAATCTGATCCAGGCAATGACTCAGTTGAGGTTCCCTCTGCCCAGGGGACTTGCTGCTATGTCACGCTGACAATAAAATATAAGCAGCACACCATGTACACCTGGCCATGGCGTTGTGTATCTGCAACCCTATAGGTACTATGGTTAGAGAGGATGCAGAGACACCGTCATCCCTTGGAGCCGCAGAGCCAACAGTCTGGAGTGTGCAGAGGCACACAAAAGACCCTGCACCGAACAAAGTGGACTGTACGAACCAACTCCTGGGTTGTCCTTACCTCTTCTCCTATGGTGAGTGACATATGCATTGGCATTCACACATGCATGCACACTTCACTCACACACGCACCAACAAAAACACCATAAACCATTTCACTGAAATGGAAACATGATTATATTCATGGGTAGTTGTGGTTATGGCCAAAAAAACAGAAATGAGTCTGAAGGTTCAAGTTCTTTTATAAACACACACACACACACACACACACACACACACACACACACACACACACACACACACACACGCTTGTGATCACAGTTGTGCACATGTGCCCCCCCATGGTGCTCTTGTGGAGATCAGAGGAAAACTTGCATGAATGAGCTGGTTTTCGACTTCCACCATGTGGGTCCTGGGGATCAAATTCTGGTTGTCAGGCTTGGTAGCAAGAGCCTTTACCTGCTAAGCCATCCTGCTGACCCCCCTCAAGTTCTCCTTTTAGGGCAAAGAAATAGAGTGACAGTATCTGCCTCTGAGGGCCATGATAAGGAGAGGAGCCGTGAAAAATGCTATTATCATTGTTCCTCCACAATGAAAGGAGCAAGACATATACAATTAGACACACCAGATTACTTTAAGATCGCCAGACACACACGGAGGAAAAAAAGACTTGAGAGAGATGGACCCAACGTTAACACTGGCTAGATTCTTTTCAGCTATACTTGTAAATTTTCTGTAGCTTTCTCGTGTGTGTGTGTGTGTGTGTGTGTGTGTGTGTGTGTGTGTAGGTCAGTTCTGAACACTGTTCCACGGGCACTATCTATCTTATTTTATGAGATAGTTTATTTCATTGGCCCGATGCTCAAGCTGGCTGGCCAGTGAGCCTCAGGGATCGGCCAGTGCTGGGATTACAAGTATATGTTACCATGACTGGATTTCCTCCTGTGGTTTCTGGGGATGAAACTCAGATCCTAATGCCTACATGATAAACACTTTACTGCCTGAGCCATCTCTAGACCTTTTCTGTGATTTCTAAATCTTCTTTAAAAATTGCTTTCCTCCAGTTAGAAGAAAAAAATAGATAAACACGGACACAGTGACATATAAAATATCAGCCACACCACGGGGTCCCTGGGGTCTCATTGGACACTGCTCTCTGGACACAGACAGCACTGAATGTGTAAGAATAACATCACCGCCTTCAGAGGAGATCTCTCTCATCTGTCTAAGCTACAGTGTTTTCCATTGCTCATGGGTCATAAAAATACCACTACAGACTTAAATTGTTTTGTTTATTACTGTGGTTGGTGTTTTGAGACAGAGTCTCACACAGATCGGCCTCGAATGGGCCATGCGCCTGAAGATGACCTTGAACTCCTAATCCTTCTGCCTCTACCCTGAGTGCTAGGATACAGACTGTCACCACCATTCCTGGTCTATACTGTCCTAGAGATTGAATGGAGGGCTTCTTCAACCCCAGGCAAGTATTCTCCCAACTATGCCATAATCCCGAACCCAGCTTTGAGTTCTAATGCTTTACATGGTGCTTGGTAAAGTTACACAACCTTACCAAGGCTCAGTTTCTCTCCTCTAACAAGTGTGGATGGGGACATGTAACTTCCCCATTTGTGTGCATTTTCAGTGAGAAAATGCATGCATTTAATTAAGTCCTTTAACCTAGTACATGGCCACAGTAAATGTCCAGTTCTCATTCATATTCATCGTGCTATTAATGAGTCCTGTCTCTTTGTTCTATGTGGTATTGTGTGAGTTGGCCATCAGGGTGAGATGTAGGAACCTACATAATACAAACGCACCTTGCAGATCTCTAGTGCAATCCAAGCCTGGGATGGTGCGGAGGTCTCTGCCATCAGGAAGCACCTTGGAAGAAGAAGAGTGGCAGCCCCACAGGCACAGGGGGATCCCAGACGCTTCTACCAGGAGCAGGGCCATATGAGCCTCTGGACTCTGCACGCCCAACTCATGCGTGCCCAACATGCCTTTCAAGATGGGAGAGAAGCAGATGGTCTTGATGAGTGGCCCCAGGGTTCTGATTCTGCCATGGGACTAATGGAATATCAAAAGGAGATGTCTAACCTGCCAGTCCACCCTAGGCTGAATGGGCACCTGCTCTCCCAGATCAGGGAAAGAAGGGCAGAAGTGCCAGGTTCCCATTTGGAGCAACATCTATTTCCAAACCTTCTGAACCACACTCCACCAGGCTTCGGAAAAGAAACATGCAAATAACAGTTTGCAAGCTGCCAAGAGTGTGGGTTTCACAGCGCACATTGCAGAGCTGACGCCTGTCACGGCAAGAGGACGGCAGGGAGAGAGCGCTCCATCTCTCTTTCCCCCTTCTAGATCTTAAAGGGTTACGCCTGGAAATTGCCTAGCTGTGCTTCTGGGACAGCATGAAGGATGACTGCCATTGCCACGGTCAGCTATGACAGCACCAATTTGACGTGCCGCCATCAAGGGCCTTCTAAGAGCTGAGCGCCCTGATGGTTTTGTGATGCGAATCGTCACATTGCAAAATGGTTTTCCTCTCCCGCTGCCTCTGCCTCCATCTGCTGCTGGGCTAAAGGCACAGCCGGCTGCCTGCCTGTCACAGCATGTATTAAAATTAGCTGGGGAGGAGGCACTCAGTTGTGCTAATTACATTTTAATCATTGGAAATGTGTTGGCAAATCAAGCCTTGATTGCCATCTCGGAGTCTGTCTCCTCCAGCAGAGTGGAGGGGCCGTCTGCATTTGGCGGGGCCTGCTGAGTTCCTCCTTTCACAGAAGATAGACTGGGGGCCCTGCTGGCCCACCACTGAGACTGCTTTTGGCACATTATTAAAAAGCCACAAGGCTTGTTTCAAATCATCCCTGTGTGAGACCCGCTCATTCTCACTTCCCTGGCATCCGGCAACTTGGTACTTTTAACTCTCTCGCTTTAGTGGGTTGATGGATCTCGAGGGCTCAAAGAGACCATGTGTGTCAGGGGTGGGGATAAAGGGCTGCGAGAGGCCGCTGTCCTGTTCTCCCAGGATCTGGGGGTCAAGAAGGGGGCCTGATGACAGGAAGCCTGTCCCTAGGGAGTGGGATGTGACCTTGGTAGGCTTCTGGGGCTACTAGGCAGGAACCTACGGGTAGAAGAAAGGGCTTCGAATGAGAAGGAGCCCACCAGAGCACAGTGGATGTTCTTGGCCATCGAAAGGGGGCTGAGTGCATAATCACTCTGTTAGCCCTCGTGCTCCAGTGTTTCCTGGAGGCAGGTTGCTGTACATGGGACAAAGACTGAACGACAGACACAAATTTTGAAGTTAGTGCCTTCCCGAAGTTGGGCATGTAGGTATAGTTATGCTATGAAAGCATTGGGTCTAGGGTTTAAATACACACAACTATGTTGGGAAATTATCTAATTATTTAATCATTTACAGCTTCCTTCAGCTCCTATACCACCGATTACCAAACACTCATGGGTTAAAAAACAAAAACAAACCCGTGGCTGATATGTAGAACTGAATGGTATTGTAAAATAAAATAAAGTAAAAAAAAACAAAAACAAAAACAGAGTCTTACGCATCACAGACAGGCTTCCAACTTGCTATGTAGCAGAGGGTGACCTTGAACACCTGACCCTTCTGCTTCTATCTCCAGAGTGTTGGGATTACAGCCGTGTACACCATCATGCCTGGTGAATGCAGGATGAGAGATCAAACCTAGGGTTTCCTGTATGCTAGCTAGGCAAGCAGTCTGCTAGTAGAGCTACATCACCAGCTCCTCTGGCTGTTTCTATGTCAGAGAAAAACAAATCTGGGTAAAGAAACACAACACACCCCCTCTCTTCTACAATGCAAAAGAAACTAAAGCCCTACAAATGCATGAAGACACTGGGTTGTGGCATTAGGGTTGGCAGACAGACTTCCAAGAGAGCCTGAGCAAGGACTTCTCTAAGACAGACTTCTAGATGTAAGAAAAAAAAAAAGATTTCAAAGTCAGGCTGCACAGCGGTCTGCAACCAGCAAGGACAAAGTTGCTGGACAAGGCTGGGAGAGGACACTTGTTTCTGTGCGGCTTTAAACGTGTCTTCATTGGACTATGGGTACATTTGAAAGTCCGAAGGGGCTTGAGGGTGGTCTGGTGTTCCCAACGCAGGCTTGCTTTTCCCTCTACTTTTAACAAGAACCACACTATGGATGTTGCTCATGCCACAACTGAAGAAAGAGATGAAAACAAGAAGACCTCGGCCTTAAGGGGACTTTAAGAAAACTCATCAAGTAGTAATTACCTCAGAGAGCAACACAAGGGACCACCACTAGAGGTGGGCAGACCCTAGGTGGCAGGAAAACAGTGGTTCTCAACCTTCCTGATGCTGCAACCCTTCAATACAGTTCCTCATGTTGTGGTGGACCCCCCCAACCATAAAATTATTTTGTTGCTACTTCGTAACTATAATTCTGCTACTCTCATGAATCATAACGTAAATCTCTGTGTTTTCCGATGGTCTTCGGTGATCCCTGTGAAAGGGTCACTTGACCCCCAGGTTGAGAACCACTGCCCTAAACGAAGGGTATGCAAAACCATTTTTGACAGAGCCACTGTGGTTAGAACCTGTCTTTTGGGCAGGGTATGGATGGCTGCTGCTGTCTTGAACTGGCAGTAGCTGTGATTATCTGCATGAGATGCTTAGGATCTCCAGACAGCATCTCCTGGGAGGAGAGGGTAACAAGGCTCACCCCTTCCTGGGGATACATAGGTTAGCATTTGTTAGGGTACAGTGGCTGGAGAAGCCCCCAGCCCTTCCTGAGTTAATAGTTGAGAGGTGGGCGGGGCTCACAAAACTCCACCCCTTTCTAAGGCTCTATAAGCAGTTAGCAGTTGGGAGAGAGCGCCATTTCCTTCGGTGGGATAGCTAATTATCTTAAGTTGTCCCTGTTCCTGTAAGCAACCCCCATTACATTCACTGGTTCACCAAGCTAGACTTGGGTATAGCTGTTTCTTTGCTCTGTCATTAGTGTCCTATTCGGATAGTGAAGAGACTTTTGTATCCCTAGGAAAAGTTCATATGACCATCAGCACAATTGAAATAACGTATGGGTTTCTATTATCCCAACTGGGGCCTGGTGAAGGTCTAGTTTGCAATCTCATGGGAGAGATCAACCGTAATAACCTGCTTCTATCACCCCGTACACCTGAACACTGTCTAAATGACACAGGACAGTTGCAGGGCAGTTACATCACCCCATGTTTGAGACTGTGACATCATGGGAGCAAGGAGGCTTGCACCGTGCAGTAGAGGTGACGGAAACATCAGAGGGGTGTGCTCTACACAGTTCGTGGGGGACAGAAACAGGACTAGCTCATCTTGGAAATGAAGGCCTTTGGGGGGACTAGGTGGGAGACAGGCCATGAGGAGGTCTAAGCGGGCTTTACTGTAGACTGAAAGGTTAAGTGAGTGGGCCTCTCTCAGAAAGTCTATGGAAGGCGAACACACTAAAGAAGAAACAGGAGGGGTTAGGGATTTAGCTCAGTGGTAGAGCGCTTGCTTAGCAAGCACAAGGCCCTGGGTTCAGTCCTCAGCTCCGAAAAAAAAAAAAAAAAAAAAAAAAAAAAGAAAAGAAAAAAGAAAAAGAAAAAAATTTAAAGAAGATATAGGCTTACTCTGGGGGAATATGCAGCCATATTGTCACAGTAATGACATCACAGTCCCCAAACAAGAGATCTGCTCGCAATGTGATGAGACCCAGATGTGCTGGGAGACTCAGCAGGCCTTTAAGAAAGCAGGCTAGGATGACTGCTAGCTAAACTCAACACTAAGCAGGGAGCGGAAGAGATGCCTCAGTGGACAAGAACACTTGATATGCAAGAATGAGGACCTGACTGTAGATGCCCAGCACTCATAAAAAACTGGGTGTGGCTGTATGCACTTGGAAACCCAAGTGCAACAGAAGGCAGAGACAGGAAGAGCCCTGGGGCTTGCTTGCTGGCTGCCAGTCTAGCTCCAAGTTCAATGACAGATATGGGACTTAAGGGAATAAGGTGTCAAGAGATAGAGGGAGACACCCAATGTCCATCTCAAACACCTGTATACAAGTGTGCATGCCTACCTACACACACACACACACACACACACACACCACCACCACCACCACCAACAACAACAACAACAACAACTTGTGCCAACAACTAGAACTTGTTTCTTGAGACTGAGCACCCCACCCCCAAAACATCGAAACCCAGCTTCCCATCTTTCCCCTAGGGCCTCCCCATCTCCTCTGCAGTCTAACCCACAGACAGCAATGGGATTGTGGCAGGCGCCGGCCCCGCTCCATGTATATCCGGCACCATCTATTTGCTGCCATTCTCCTGAGAACCCCCATCCCTCTTTGGTAGGAAGTGAGCGGCATGCTCTCTCTATTCTTTACCTCCGTGAGTCTCATAATTATCTCCCCCACTGCTGTGCCTCCCTCTTGACACTAGCTGCTGGAAGGGCTGTCAGATTCAGGCAAGCTTAATATGCCTGACATCCAGCTCCCGACGAACCTACCAATGCCTCCTGCCTCCCAATTTTCACGTACACGGGGCTGCGCTGGCTCTGTACCCGGGTCGCTCACGCGAACACCCCCAATTCTGTCAGGCCCCGGGGACGAGGTCACTCATTGTGTGTTCATTGCCACGTGAGTTTTCCCAGGGCTTGGATTTAAATGTCTTTCCTTATTCGGGTCTTTGCAAAAACACCACAAAGAATTCATTATCTCCGGTCCTGTTTCCACAGGAGAGGGGTAACACAGGTAGAAATAGTAGGCGCCAGGGAAAGAAAAGGTAATGCAAGTGGAAAGCCTTCCAGATGCTGGGAGAATTCTTTTGTGCTTCTTTTTGATCTACACTGTGTGTGCGTGCGTGTGCATGTGTGTGTGTTTGTGTGTGTGTGTGTGTGTGTGTGTGTGTGTGTGTGTGTGTGTGCATGCTCTAGTGTGCACATGCACGTGGAGGGCAGAGGACAACCTCAGATGTCATTTCTTCTGGTGCCACACAACTTACTTATTTTATTTCTTTATTGTTAGTGTGGCAGTATGCGTGCATGTACCACCCCAGTGTACAGGCCGGACGACAACTTTGTGGAGTCGGTTCTCTCCTTCCACCTTATTTTTTAGGATTTCTTACCTGCTCGAAGCTTGCCAATGTGACTAGGTTAGCTGACCAATGAACCCAGGAATCCTGTCTCTACCTCTAGGGAGCTGGGATTATAAACATGCTGGGATTATAAACATGTGCCACCACACCCAGACTTTTATGTGGGCTCTGGAGACTGATCCCAGGTCGTCTTGCATCTGTGAGATAAACATGTTACCTACTAAGCCATTGCAACAAGACTATTCTAATAGTTGCCGATTCCCCAAGACATTCAACTGAGGTCCTTTTCCAGGCTGCTTAGCTATAAGAACAGCCCATGGGCTACTATCTAGACCTCTGCTCCGTGTGTGTGTGTGTGTGTGTGTGTGTGTGTGTGTGTGTGTGTTCACTGAATCCCTGTGTGAGGACAAAGAAAGGAGGAAGACACCTGGGATGTTCTGATGACTAACATACACAGGCTAATGGATGATCAATCATCATAGCTAAGCTATGAGCACTGAAGGCATTATATAATGCATTAGCCATAGTGTGCGTGCATCCGTGTATGCATGCATGTGTGTGTGCGTGCATGTGTGTGTCAACAGGGGGGCATTGAAACCAGGGCCTGTGCTTGCCTACCATGCTCATGCTAAGTTAAGTGCTAGGACCTATGTCCCAGACCAATAAATGTATTTTTGATTTATGACACTGTCAAGTCATAAGGGTTTACCGAGATTGACTTGAGTGATAATTTACCTTCATTGGCAATCCAAAGATTTCCGGACAACCAGGAGATACACCTCTGGGCACGTCTGTGGGGACATGTGCAGAGAGAATTAACTGAAGTGCAAAGTCCTTCCCTGAATGTGAGCATCACTATTCTGTGGGCTGGAGTCCTGGACTGACCAAGAAGGAGAAAGAGCTGAATCATGTGACTGGCTATCTCATAGTCCTGCTGAGATGCCTTCCTTTGAGCGATGTCCCCTTGAACTGTCTGTCACCCAGAATCAACTTTTCCTTCCTTAAGTTGCTGTGGCCAGTATTTTGTCATAACTATCTGTAGAGTAGTTGATGTGCCCCCATTAAAAAAAAAAAAAAAAAAAAAAAGGAAAGGAGTCTTTGTCAAGAGTAACCATTTAACAGAACGATGCTGTTCAAGGCCCATGAAAATAAGCATCTCTTTCTCAGTAAGATGGTGATGGTCCAAAGAGAGGATCTTCCCCAGCTCAGGATGTGAATCCTGTGAGCATTAACAGCCTTCATATGAGCATAAGAGGACAGATGCAAAGACAGCATCCTACATGGACAGGCAGCAGAGGGCAAATATGGATGCATGGGTGTTCCTAGTGACATTGACTCTGGATTTGTTCATTTTTCACAAGAGATAAACAAATTGTGATGCTGTTGCTTTCAGTAAAAAAAAAATGATTCCAAATAAAAATTACATATTATATTATAATCACAATAGGGGGCCAGGGATGTGGCTCAGTTGATCGTTCTGGTTCATCATATATGGAGACCCAGGTTCTATCCACAGTGCCTCATAAAATGGGCATGGTAGTGCACACCTGTAATCTCAGTACTAGGAAGGTAGAGGCAGGAGGATCCAGGGTTCAGGGTCATCCTTAGCTACACAATACATTCAAAGCCAGCCTGGGATCCATCAAGCTATCGCAACAGCAACAAAAATGATAATAAACACAGCAGCTAATTGCAAGCTGCCAAAGTAAAAGGAGGGGCTAGTGAGAGAGTCAAGTTAGTAAAGGATTTTGCTACCTATGCTCCAGCCAAAGGGAAAGCTTAGGTAGTTTAAGGCTCCCCTTCTCCGACCACCAGGTCATTCCAGTCCCCACTTCATCAGGATAATGTCTGAAAAAAAAGAACACATGTCCCTGGCTTTGAAATTCTGTTCTAATGTCTTTGCTCAGAGCCAAGTCGAAGGCAACGGTGATTTAACAGTTGTGTTTTCCTTCAGCGAGGCTTTCCTCACCCATTAAAAGCTGATCAAGATGAAAGGGCTCCGTGTATAAACATTGATTACTTCCTCTAATCAATAAGACTCTATATATCTTTCATGGAAATGCAGAGCTGCACACATGTACCAACTCACAAGCGTTGGACAAACCTCGGGGATTTTTCTGGGTATAAATGTCCACAGGCTGAGAAGTGGTCATCTGAAATGGTAAGTTATATTGCCTCTATGTATATTGTGTGCCAGTGTGTACATGGAGGCCAGAGGAGAACCTCGGGTATTCTGCTTCATCACTTTCCAAAGTGTGCCCTTGGGACAGAGTCTTCCGTTGAACTTGGAGCTAGACTGATGGACACCAAGTCCATGTGACCTTCCTGATCCTGCCTCTCACAGTCCAGGGGTAACTAGAGTGCAGGGCCATGCCCAGCACTTCACAGGGGCATTGAGGATCTGAACTCAGGCCATCATGCTTGAACAATAAGCATTCTTACCCACCGAGTCATGTCCCCATTCCATGAGAACCTATATTCTCATCCATGCTCACATACTTATTTTGTGTGTACGTGTGCATGTTCTTGTGGAGGTCAGAGGATATCTTGGGTATTAGTCTTCAGGAAGCCTTCCATCTTATCTTTTTTTTTTTTAACATTTATTTATGTATGTATTTTTTTTTGGTGTGTGTGTGTGTGTGTGTGTGTGTGTGTGTGTGTGTGTGTGTGTAACACAATGTGTATGTGGAGGCTAGAGGACAAGTTGTAGAGTTGGTCTCCCCTTCAGTCACACGACATCCAGAGACTGAACTCACATCATCAGGATTGACAATACATGTACCCACTGAGACATCTCACTTACTCCATCTTTTTTTTTTTTTTTTTGAAACATGGACTTTCATGCTTTAAGAATATATAATTGCAGGCATAATTATAATTACACCAGGGAGCTATACGTGCACATCCTCCTCCTAGCTTGTATGTGCATGGGCTAACACACTCACACACATCAAAGGATCAATCTCACTTTGGAGTTTTACTGAGGGAAACAGGAGAGGGTGCATATAGAGTGATAGATGGTTACACTGGGTGATAATTTTTTCCAATATGGAGACATTTTCTCTGGTGTGTTCATCATCATACAAAAGCAGTACCATTAGGTAGCTGGACCATTAGCCAAGAAAAAACCTCCAGGGCAGTGAGTACCACTGTTTTAAAATCTGTTCTTTTGTGTGATGTGTATAGACATGGTCAGAAACAGCCCGGATGGTCTTCTATCGCTTGACTTCGCTGCTAGCCTTTTGTTTTGTTTTCAAGAAAGCATCACCTGGGGACAGATGATAATTCACCTTTGTTTGAGGGATTGCTAATTCTGCTTCCTGTGAGGTTTTTTAAAGACTTTTTATTTTTAATTAATTGTGTGTCTGTGTGTGGCTATGTGGGTGCCTACAGAGGTGACAGGTATTGGATTGGTTGGGATTAGAGGTAGTTATGAGCTTTTCAATGTGGGGTGCTTGGAGTCAGACTTGGGTCCTCTGGATGAGAATGATGTGTTCTTAACCACTGAGTCCTCTCACTAGCCTTTTTATTATGAGATTTTTTTTTAAAGACATAGTCTGCAGAGCATGAAGCATGTCTGATGTAACCATAACATGGAAGGGAGCCATGGCAAAGTAGGAAGAAAAGGTTCTCATTCCCATCACACACTGGACCTTTGCCTGGTCCTTGGTGCAGTGCTAACCCAATCTGCACTCACTATAGGTCATGGGCAGCTTCTTCCCCACTGGGGAGGGAGGTAAGTCATCTCCAGCTTTTCTACAGACAGAACTGGCAGTTCTGAGTGATGGTGCCTGGCCACCCACAATGTATGAGGTGCTGGTAGGTCTTGGCTTCCGGTGCATACTTCTCTGTTCCCTTTTCCCTGATTAAGCTTTCCTATGTCCTTCATTACTTCATTTGTGGCCCTGGAGAGGGTACAGACAGGACAACTGGTTCTCCACCACACATGCGCGATGGTGGACACTTTGGCTCCGACCCACAGTTAGAGTCTCAGTAGAAATCTGTGGTTCTTCCTGAGCCTACTTCACAGATCATCTGCCAAGCTGACCCTTCCTTCCCAGGCTGTGAATCTGCAGAGTGGCAAGGTGTGTGTGTGTGTATGTGTGTGTGTGTGTGTGTGTGTGTGTGTGTGTGTGTGTGTGTACACGTACGTGTGTGTGTTTTCAGAAACGTGTACATATGCACGCAAGTGACTGAGGAAGCCAGAGTCTGCCATCTGATGCCCTCTTTGCTGCTCGTCTATTCGGAGACGGAATCTCTCACTCAGCCTGCTTCTCAGCTTCATCAAGACTGGCAGGCCGGTCCGCTCCAGGGACTGCTCTGTCTCCTCCTCCCCGCCGCTGGGATGACAAGTACATGATGCTACATCCAGATACTTATGTGGGTTCTGGGAACCAGAAAATCAGGTCTTCATGATTGTATGGGAAGCAATTTAGCCACTGAGCCATCTCCCTAGCCACAAAAGTAGGAGAACAGCTGAGCTGTGTTTTATTTTCCATCCATTACCTTCATTATATTTTAAAATTTGATGCATCTTGCTAGGGGGTTAAATCCACTGGGCATTGATGAGCCATCGCATTTTCATGCGATTGGCACACATGCGTATATACAGTATAGACTTAGGATTTCAGTATCTAGTTTCTGTTTGGAGGGAATACTCTGATCTTTATTTTTTTAGGGTACGTTAATCCCCACTACTCTTGTATTCATCCACTGCCCACACAGGACACGGTCTCATGCGGTAGACCAGACTGACCTGAAACTCACTGCTGCAGCCCAGACTCCCCTTGACTGCCCAGGGATCCTCCTGACTCAGCCTCCTGAGTTCTGGGATCACAGACACATGACACCAACATGCCTTGCCTGTTATGCTACTTTAAAAAGAGCATTGCAAGAACGCTGGATTCTATTTCCCAGAAAATCAGCAAGACATGACATCCCTCAAATACAGGTGCAAGGAGGAGGCTGGGAAAGCTGAGGTGGATAGAACTATAATTAAAGGTAATTAACACAAGTTCGACAATATCACATTTGTCTAAGGAGAGTGAGAGAGAGAGAAAAAAAAAAACCACTTTCTGATTAATATTCTCAAATCAAATTCTGGCAGCAATTCTGACTAAATTCACTGCCAATTCTACTTTTATCTGTTTTTTGTTAATTTTTTTTTATTAACTTTTATATGTCTGCGTGAGAGCAGTGTGCACGGCGGCCCCAGGCATCAGGCTCCATGGAGCTGGAGTTGCTGACACTTGTGAGTGCAACATGGGTCCCTTAAGAGAGCAGTCCACTCTCTTAACTACTGTGCCATCTCTCCATCCCCCAGTCCCGCATCTCACACTACCTTCTCGATAGCCCCTGACTGTGTCCAGCTCACCATGCTGCCTTTGCTCTGAAAAATCACATGACGGCTATGGCCCAGATTAATCAGGGCCTGGATTATCCCCGAACTGAACGGATTTTTGGCCAGCTTGATTTTTGGCATATGCATGAAGTCCTTGATGTCCATAAGGAGGCTGACAACTTAACAAATCAGTAGCTTTTGGGTACTTTGGAAAGGTTCAGAACAGGCCAGCTGCTTGCTCTATTGGAGGTGATGCATGGTTAATTTCTTTATTTCAGCATACTGTACACAGATGCAGCTGGGATGTTAATTTTGCTTTGCTACCAAGAGCTACATGGTATCAGCTATCAGCTGATTCATTTGAAATCCTCTCCGGAACGCATCAGGTTTTTAATTGTTTCCTGAACTTCCAAAACAGAAGAAGAATTGATGTCACCCCGGGCACCGTCCCTGCTGACTGCTGTGGACTCCCAGTGACTTGACTTTCAATGGATACAGATGAGGCCAGAGAGGCAGCTCCTGCAGATCCACCCTGAGGACCCAGCAGCCCGGCGATGGCTAACCGATAGGCTGGTGGGGGGTGGAAGAAGGACCAAACATTCCCTCCCAACATCTCATCAAGTTCACAGCTCTCCTCAGCAGATGCAACCGGGGGAGTCCAGCATTTATGCCGAGAGAAACAGATGGTGCCTCAGGGCAGACCTCTGTTCCTTGCTCCCCGGGTTGTGCTCTGCAAGACTGGGGGATAGGGCTTTTGTGAGCAGGCGGGTGGGATCGAGCCTCATTCTCTAGCAGCAGGTAAAATCCATTTGTCACACCAGCTCTGAGCAGGCTTTCAGCAGAAAACTTAATGTCTGAAACCAATGAGATATTCTGTCCTGCCATGGCAAGGGAGCAAGCAAAAGCCTCTGGCAGGCTGTGCCCCCCCCCCCCCGGAAGAAAGTGGACCAAAGGAAGATGGGGGTAGTGGGTCAGAGAGGTAGAGGGAGACCTGGCCCAGGAGAAATCCGAGGTGGGCCGCTCATGCCTTTAAAGGCTTTACTTATTATTACAGTGGGTATGCATGTGTGCGTGCATGCATGGGTTTAGATGTCATGAGGTATGTTTGGAGGTCGGGAGACGTAAGGGAGTTCGTTATCTCTTTCCACCAGGTAGATCCTGAAGAATTTAACTCCAGTCATAAGGTTTGCTGACAATGGCCTTTACAGCTGAGCCATCCCACCGGCCTGACTTTCCTCAGTATTTCTCTTGAAAAACAAGATGGCGGGTAGAAAAGGTCAGACACGAAATACACATTTTCCTTTAAATTCTTTCAGGGGGAGAATTGCCACCACACCACTCCCCCAGCCATCACTAAAATCACCCATCCTAGTTACCCCTTCGTGCCCTCCCCCAAATTCTGGAGGGGATGTGTGTTTTCTTTCTCTGATGTTGAGTACCAGCAAACCCCATGAACACAACCATTACATATTCACTATGTCTGCAGCACAAATACGCACACCAGCCATAAATCTCCACCGTCTCCTACACTGAGTCCTGCTGGGTTCCGTGGCAGAGAGATGGTTTTTACGATCAGGCCTTCAGCTGCCAGGATCCCACCTTCATAAAGAAGAGATTTTTTAGTTCATTCTGTCTATTTATTTTGTGTAGAGAAATCAAGAGCAATAAAGCATGAAGACGTTCACCCCACCTTATTCCGTCTCACACTTTTGTCAACCACGCTTTATCGGGTCTGGGAATGAATTTTTAATATCGTGCCACAAAATGCTTCTGGTCTTCTATCATGTGCCGGGGCGCTATCAATCTGATCACACTTGGGACTTCTGAGTGATACTGAGCACCGGAGAAAACAGCTTTAAAGTTTAGTCACTCTGATGGAATGTAAAAGCTTCTATCAGTGACAGGTTGACAGAGAAAGCTGTTTTCCTTTCCATTTCACAGACTTCCACGTATGAACGGCATGAAACATGTCAGGACTTTCTCTGCGTCTACGAAGACGGAGCTGGCATCTGCTCCCAGTGGGGACCCCTTTCTAACCAGCAATACTATAAAATTTCATGATTCTGGATTCTGAGTGACATTCGAAAGGGCAGGGAGGCGGTGTTTACTAAATTTTATAGAGCGACATCAATTGCTTGTCTTAGCACATAAATATAGTTTCATGGTATGCAATGCTACCTCAGGTATCTTCTCTTTCTCTGTCTCAGAAAACAAAACAAAACACACACAGAACACAAGCTTTCCGTGTTAACGGAAGGGATCTCTGCTTTCCAGCTCTAGATGGGAGATATCTTACATCTGCGCCTTTTTCAGAACTACATACCTTCCCTGACTCCTTTGGGAAGTTTGCTGGCATGCCAAGGAAGTTCCCACTGACTCCACACTCAGTATGTACACTTTCCCAATAACTGGTGGTCCTGTTTCTGAACATGTTGGTGCTGTCTCAGTCCTTCTGGATTGAGGGAGAAGCAACAGCCAGGAAGAGTCAAGGGAAACCCTCCCTTCCCAGTGGTTTGTGTTTAGTGGTTTCCTTCCTCTGTGCATCATCTTAGGGGGAAAAAAATGATGAATCACGCTGCCTAGGCAACCTAGGCCACAGGAAAGCTGAATCTTCAGGTGCTATGCTGTTACAGTAAGATTGTTTCTTTTTTTGTTCCTGTGGTGGAGAGAGAGCCATGAGCCCATTGAGCACTGAGCTACTACCATCTCCAGTCCGGCACTGGGAGACTCTAGCTGAGTGTTCTGCCACTGAGTCACACACATAGCCTGTTTGGGTTTGCTGGTACTCTACTGTCATCAGAAGAAGGAGGCACTGCATTTATGTGTGAAGACAAGCAATCCCCCAGTGTGTGAGCTTGCACTATAAGCTCGCTCCTCTTAGCTGGGCTGCGGTGTGACTGGCTCTACAGGTATATGAAAACTATGGCTAGGATTCCTTGCCTCCTAGAAACCTCCTAGGGTTTAACCAGTATCTTACACATGAAAAGCTAAAATTCAGAGAGTGGGGGATGGTCTTGATTGTTAGCTAATATAGGATGGCTTGGCCCACTGTGGGTGGTACCATTCCCTAGGAAGGTGGTCCGAGGCTACATAAGAAAGTTAGCTAAACATGAGCCTATGAGCCAGTTAGAAGCATTCTTCCACGGTTTCTGCTTCAAGTTCTTGCTTGAGTTCCAGTCCTGACATCACTCAACAAGAGCCAACGACCTGGAAGTGTAAGCCAAATAAGCCCTTTCTTCCCTGGTTGTTTTCGATCAGAATGTTTTTTTTTTTTTTTAATCATACCAACATAAATCAAATTAGAGCAATCTGATTTAAATTTTTTTTGACAGAGTCTAGACTTGAACGGATTAAAAAGTGTGTGTGTGTGTGTGTGTGTGTGTGTGTGTGTGTTCTGACAGAGTCTCCACCTCTCTGGGATTACAGGTGGGCATTATCAAAGCTGGTTTACTTAGGGACTAAAGACAGAACCTGGGGCTTTGTGTATGTTGGGCAAATGCTCGACTAACTGAACCACATCTCTAGCTCCTAGCTGTACTTTTTAAATATGACCTCAATGGAGTCTTTTCATTGATGAAATACTCCGTGCCCACTAAAAGTTTGGTGTACACACTAAAACTTAGGGGTGGGAGATAGATGACAGATTTCCACTTGAGTTTTACATGGTGTTCTAAAACAAGAAAAGCCTGGCTGTGTTAGGAAAGTAGGATGGATAAAATATGCAGAAGACACTCAGAATTTCTTTTTCTTAAAAACAAAACAAAACTCTCTTACAACTGCTTTTCATGTCACTAAGCCTTCTGGACCAATTCCTACTTGTTGTTTTCAAAACTGGGTGTGAATGTTTTCAAGTCTTCCTCCAAATCAGTTCTGCAAGAATCAGGCCGGAAGTCTGACGGCTTTGATCTCCTTCCAAACTCTCTCTCTAAACACAAGAGTTGATCTGAAAGGACTGAAATTTCCACCCACATTCAACATGACCCAAGTGTCCAGAATACAAACCAAGTTGCAATGAATTTTGCATCAAAACATCCTGCCAAGTCCTCCTTACGTATTCTTTTGTGGCTGTGCTTGGTTGAGAAGACCCCTTAAGAAACCAGAGAGATGCCCCAGCCCTCACCATCTTTACAATTTCTTTCCTTGAGAGACCTAGAAGAAAAATGCAGATTGGAGCCCTAAGACTCCAGTACTAGAGTGACTTTTAGATTGGAGGGTCCCCTCGGGGAAGCAGATCCTGGCTGTGGTTGGCACACAGGTGCCAACAGACATCTGAAGATGTGATGATCTTTTTCACTTTGTATCAACACAAAGTCTGAGGGGGATGGCATTTGAATTAACAACCTAGGCCTGGTGATGTGGCTCAGGGGATAAAGGTACTTGCCACCAAGTCTGAGGACCTGGGGTCAGTTTCTGGAATGCACATGGTAGCAGAGAATAGACTCCCAGGATTTCCTCCGCTGTGTCTTTGCCTGGGGTGGAGATGTCAAGAAATGGCCAAAAATTGTTCCCGCGGTGTCAGAAATCCCCACACCCTTCTTTTCATTTTGTGATTGAAGATTCCATGGAGACCATGTTCTTCCAAGGTGGCTTAGTAAAATTCTGCTTGTGAACAAAGAGCTAGAACGCATTTTTTTTCCTATGAAAAAAATGGGTGCCAGGCCCACTCAGCAAGCCGTGCTAGTCTCCAAATGCCTTGGAGGAGGTAGCTCAGTCACAATATTATTTCAATGTCGCCCATTATCTTCATGGGAAAAACACATAAAATCCAAACGAGAGGTGATCTTCATGGACATGCAGGAGAAAACATGTTTGCTATGAAACCCATTCACCCCTGACGACAACAAGAACCAGCTTGGAGGATCATCTACATGCTGGGCACTATAGTGGTACCTTTGTATTTGATGTCTAAAAGGACTTTCAGTAGGTGGCTGTCACCATCTCCCCTTTACTATAGGAAATGGGAGTTCAGAGAGGGTAACCAAACACAGCCTTTCTGTCTGCGTTTCACACGGGAACGCAAATTCACTCTACCCTGATAACCCACAAGACTCTGGATACTTGGGAGTACCCTTCCTTCCTATCTTCCTTCCTCCTCTCCCTCCCTTCTCCTTACTATGATCCCCTTGCACACTGTCTCTCTTTTAGGGAGTATAGGGTCTAGCGTAGCTCAGGTTATCCCCACATTCACTATATAGCCAAGGGTGGCTTTGAACTCCTGATCCTTCTGCCTCCACCTCCAAAATGCTGAGATGATAGGTGTGTTGTATGCGGTGCTGTGTTGGAGGTGGGACCCAGGATTTTGTGGGTGCTAGACAAGCTCTTCGCCAACTGTGCTACATACCATAGCCCAACCCTTCATTTCTTGATGTCACAGTATCCTTACAGGCACAAGTAAGGTCACTGCCGAGTCTATTCCAGGATAAAAATGGAGGACTCTTGCCTAACTCTCTTTCTGAGCAGCTACAGTCACTGTGGAGTTCCACCAGTGTCAGAGTGGCTGACCTTTACCACAGTGCCACCAAGGACTGGGCTTCTGTGGCTTCTCAAATGGCATCGCTGAGTAGGTCTTGCTTTCCCAGGCTGATACATGTATTTACCCATTTGTTTTCCGTTAGTTAAGATTGGTCAAGTGCTGCTCCTGCCCTCTCTTTTCAAGGTAAGGCATTCCAAAATACAGACTGTATGTCTGGACCTTTGAGGGGAGCAAGGACCCCAAAGCACAGTGATTTTTATTGTAAATTTTATATTATTATTATTATTATTATTATTATTATTATTATTATGTGAGAGGATGTGCGCCCATTATGCACGTGTCCTGGTGCTGGAACAAGCCTGTGTTGGGGTCAGAAGACAATGTTGTAGAGTCCTCTCCTACTTTAAAGTGGGCTGCAGCGACCCACATGGGTCACTGGGTTCGCACACCAAGTACCTTCACCCAACTGAGTCATCTCCCTGACCCTGTGCTGATTTAAAAAAAAACAAAAAAAACAAAACAAAAAAAAAACAACTCAATATAACTCTTCTATTTGTGCTGGGCCAACCATGTGTAAGAAAGGGCCATGAGCCCGTTAGAAACCTGGAGGATGGAAAGTGTGCAAAAAGCTGTCCGTCTCTGGACCATGTCACTGAAAGACTCTGGACGGGAGGATATGGTCGAGTATGAAGCTCACTGACCTGTCAGATCCACTTGGGGGATATGACTGCTCGGTGAGCGAGCCTGTGGTAGCATGCTTTGCTGCCTGCAGAACTTTCTAGAAGTTATGAGGCATGGCGTGGGCTGGAAATAGGACGACCTCCTGTACCTTTCTCCCCTGCTCCTTGACCTTTCAGTAGTAACCTGGGTGTTACTATTGAAGGGGGATTTCTCCTGGTTTTCCCTCTCAGTCTGTTTTCCATTCAGCTTCCCTGTGACAGCCCTGCTAATGTATGGGGACAAGCTCTTGTTTCAGGTTCCGAGTTCAGACACACAGCTGCAGAGCCAGCACAGGGCCTGCCGTCCTTCCAAACAGAGGTCCCACCATCCACTCCTTCAGCTCTCACCATCTTCCAGCACCTACTTTGGGAATGTGATTGTCACAGACACCAAAACCAGTGGCTCTTCGCCATGTGGTCACTTGGGGAAACTTTCCTACCACCCGAACAACGGCAGAGCACTGGGGGAAGGAGACAGTGAGAAAGGTGAGCACCTCGGGGAAAGAGGTGCTCTAGGAATGAGATCCCCAGGCAGGTTCTGTGACCCCCCCCCCTCTGCACCGCGGAGGCCTGCTTCTCTAAACCTTGACATTATTTGTGAGGTCCCATCTCTCCTTGCATTCCTCATTAAATTGGTTACCCAGGTTCCTTGCTGACTGCTTATCAGAAAATGCCTCCCATATCTGATTCTCCCCCTGCACTCCCATGGCCCCCAACCTCATTATCTCCTGCTGGGGTTGTTGTTGCGATGGCTGGCTGGTGGTTCTGAACCTCCAGGCTCTCTGGGCTCCAATCCATCTTGCACAGCGTTGCCAGATTAACCTTCTAAAGTGGTGGTTTCTCAACTTGGGCGCACATTAGAATCATCTGGGGAGCTTGTTAAAAATACAGATGCCTTGACCCCAGCCTATAGACTAGGATTGAGTGGGTGTGGGAGGGGCCCAAGGTGCATGCGGGTTTTTTTTTTTTTTTTTTTAACAAGCTCCCAGGTGAGTCTGATAAAGGCAACGTTTTAGAGGAACCGGCATCCAGGGCTCCCTCCAGGGGAAGGTGGGAGGGAAGTGGTGACAGGACCCGATGGTCCTTGAGGCTTGTCACGGTCACACAGGATGCTGATCACAGTTTGCTGCTGCTAGCATTTTCCCAGGGGAGCTCTCTACTTCTTCTCGCCCCCTGTCATTCCAAGCGATGCCTGTCTCCTGCATATCCTACCTTCTCCACCCCATCCAATATCTTGACCCATGGAGCCGGGAAGGTCTGGGAGAGAGGATCCCAAGGTTGGGTGTGATCTACCACAGGCCTGGGGAGATGGCCCAGTCAGGAAAGTGATAGCTGAGCAAGCAAGAGGAACGAAGCTTTCTCGCCCAAACTCATGTTAAAAAACCAAAAGGCCGAGCATACCTGAACAAACTTGTAATCTCAGCAATGTGACGGCTGAGACAGATAGGCTCAGCCCCAGGGATCCTGGGCTAGCTAGCCCCCCGTGAGTAACAGACACTGGGTCAAAAAATAAGGTGGGTGGCACCTGAGGAATGGTACCTGAGCTGTCCTCTGGCCTTCACAGGCAACATGCATACCTCCCTTACCCCCGCCCCTCCACAGACACACAGACACAGACACAGAAACACACACAGACACACACACACACACACAAAGAATTCAAGACACCAACATGAGATACCAATAGTTCTGAAGTTTTTTTTCTTCCTGTTTGTTTGTTTTGAGACAGGGTCTCACTAGGTATATCTGGCCGGCTTGGAATTTGCTATGGTCTCATGCTGGCCTTGAACTCAGAGAGGTCCATCTGCCTCTGCCTCCTGGGTACAGGGATTAGGCTGCATCTATTACTCAGACAGTAACTGAGAATCAGACACAGGCTCCTATGACTCTTGGTCCTTGGTGTTAACTAAAGCTGAGCTTTGAATGAACTCAGGGAATAAAGACACTGAGTTCTGGTCCTCTGCAGTTGAAATATCCCTAAGATAGCTCAGCAGGGATGAGGAGGAAGACATCTGCCTTTATGCCAAAGGGCCTGATAGCCACCAGGCTAGGATGGAGGGCTGGGAGAGACTGACTCCTGCAAGTTGGCCTCTGGGCTGCGACGACCACCCCCTCCCTCCAAAAAAAGAATAATAATTGTGAAAGAGGTTTTAAAATCGCAACATGCTACTTTTGGTTTTCTCCAAACTTAACTCTGAATAACCTGCTGTGGCCCTGAAAGCTTAGCAATAATACAGTCAATCAATACATAGATGCTGTCTGTCTGTCTGTATATAGTGAAAACCATATGGGAGGCAGGAGAAACCACTTCTGGCTGCAACACATGATTTTGTGTGTGTGTGTGTGTGTGTGTGTGTGTGTGTGTGTGTGTGTGTGTGTGTGTGTGTGTGTGTATGGTGGGGAGAAGAACTAGGTCCTCACCAGGACAATCAGTATCTCATCTCCATTTAAGGAGATCCTTGACACACTTGAGCTCACTGCCATAGCAACAGGAGATGCTGCAAAACGACTCCTACAGTGCCAGGGCACACTGCAGTGATTTTTTTTTTTTTCCCGTATGTCCATGTCCATGAATGTTCAAGTGTCTGCCTGTGCACATGGAAGACAGAAGATGACTGACTTCAACTGTCATCCCTTACACTGCTGCCCATCTTGATTTTTGGGATGAGGTCTCTCATCGCCTTGGAGCACACTAAGGAGACTAGACTGGTTGGCTGGTGAGCTCCAGGGAGATGCCTGTCTCCTCCCTATCCCCTAAGCATCGTGATTAAAGATGTGTGCAACCACGCCTAGCCTTTCTACATGGGTGCTGGGCATCCAAACTCAGGTCCCCGTGTTCGCAAGGAAGCACCTTAGCGACTAGGTCATCTCCTTAGCCTTTACATTCATTTACACTTCTCTATCAATAGGACTATGCATGGGCTTTGTTGTCATTTGAAAATTTTGACTTTATAGACTGTGTGTGTTCTGTGACACTAAACACAGCACACTATAGATACATACACTCTACATTCATAACATTTCCCCCCACATTTCTACAGGGATTGCCCACAGGTTCTGGATCCTTGTGCTCCTGAGGGGTCAAGTGTTATTGGCTGTTGTGTCAATGAGAGGGGATGTGATGAGCCACTCAAACGGCGAGCAGCGAGACTTGTGGACCTGGGTTCCTCACCAAGTCCCTCAGGGGAACTCTACTGAATGTGTTCAGAGAACTGCTGCTTCCCCAAGAAGGAATGGTCTACACAGTCAAGATTTAAAGGGAAACTTCTGGTCACTCAGGAGTGGAAAGGATGGGGAGAACACATCTTACATGGGAACGGCTTTCATACTTGAACACGGTCTAAGAGCGTCTCCATTTACTCTAGAACTGAGACTGAAGAGGGTACATGTGAGAAGACATCCCAGAGTCTCCTAGGCGGCCTGTAACAACCTAAATGGTGGCTAAGACAGGTTGTGCATGGAAATGCATAATACTGAATATCAGTAAGAAGGATTGACAAAATGAATTCAAAGTGGGTCAGAAATTTAAGTGCAAAGAAAGTTAAGCCATGCCTAGAGAAAAACACTGGGGGCACCCTTTGAGTCTGGCAAAGATATGGTGCCGGAAGTATAATATATAAAAGAAAGGAAGGATGAATTGAGCTTCATTAAAATGAAAATATTCAAAAATAATAGGGCCGTGGTGGTGCATGCCTTTAATCCAGCATGCAGGAGGCAGAGTCAGGTGGATTTCTGAGTTCGAGGCCAGCTTGGTCTACAGATCAAGTTCCAGGACAGCCAAGGTACACAGAGGAACCCTATCTCAAAAAAAAAAAAAAAAAAAATTAATGAAAGACACTATCTCGCAAACAAAAAGACGCCACATATCAGGAGAAAGATATTTGCCAAAGGCTCACATGTATATTTATGTATCAAGAGCTGTATACAGGACATGACAGGGCTCTGGCAATCATGATTTCACAGAAGCTGTGGTCACTGGCACAAGATCAAGTCAGTCAGTCAGCATTCTAGCCTGCAGCAGGGAGAGGCTTATAAGCCCCCAACCGTAACTGAGGTGCTTCTGAGAGCTATGGCTTCCAGGGGAGAAAGTCAGTTTTCTTTAGGGGTTTGGTCCTTAGGAGGCTGAACATGCTCCAGTGTATAGCTTGGTATTCCTGAGTATATAAGCAGTACACATGGGACTCAGTGGGGTATGAGAGGGAAGATGGGGAGAGGAACATGAATTTGGAAGACAGGATAAGGAGGTATGGGACAGATCTGGAAGGAGTTAGAAGAAGGAGTGGGATTAAGATCAAAATAATTTGTATGAAATTATATAATTAATAACATATATATATATATATATATATATATATATATATATATATATTAGAAGAACTGTTTACACATGCTGAGAATCATCAGAGATACTGGTCTGTAATTATCCTTTTTTGTTGCTGACGATCTGGCTTTGGTATCTGGCTGACACTAGAGTTGGTAATGTTCCTCCTTTTTCTATTTTAAGTAACAGTTTGTGAAGCAGGGCTGGTAGTACTTTGAAGGTCTGGTAACACCCACCAGTGACTACACCTAGACCTAAACTTGTTAGTGGGCAAACTTGTCATGACTGTTTCAACCGTACTACTAGTCCCAGATCCGTTGAACTTGCTTCTCTCATCTTTGCATCTTTGTTTAGTTATGGGAGGACATAACCACCTAGAAATTCATCTATTTCTTCTAGATTTTCCAGTACGTGTGCACATATGTATGTATATGTATAATGTGTATAAGTGTATCTATCTGTTTCCTGTAGTTTTAAAATTAAACAAGGCCAATGGTAAAAAAAAAAACAACCCACAAACATTTTAAAAGAAATCTAAGCATTACAATGATGACATACTTAAATGAGTTATTAAATAAAATATACTCAATACAAAGCTGAGATGATGAGCGAGGTGCTATGATATACACCGTAGCCCCAACTACTGGAAAGCATCACTTGAGTTTCAAAGGAACTTAGGCAGCAAGGTAAGACCTCATCTCAAAAAGAAAATAAGAAATAAAAAAAAAAGACCTTGTAAAGTTCAGTGAGGTCCCCCAGTCTAGAATGATAATTAAGGGGCTGAGACCTGGGAAAACAGATTGCCAGCAGCTCTGATCCTTGAAAAAATACACACACACACACACACACACACACACACACACACACACACACATGTAGTTTTTTTGTTTTCATTAAACACTACAAAGTCATCAAACACTGGTAACAGTGGAAGCAATCCTTGAGGAACCATCATGACTCATGCATGCTGACCTGCTCGTCATGCAGCTGGTTTGGGGGACCACCCGAAAGCACTATCACCAGGAGGCCAGGAGAGGAAATCTTCCCTTGCTCACATCAACCATAGACTCCAACCACAGACACAAGACGCATGGTGCGTCTGTTTCGTGCCTCTCTCAGTAAGATTGCATACCACAGACCATCCTAGCCCTGATCACAGGTCCTGATGGGCGAATGGAGTCGGCAAGCAGTAAAGAATGCTGCTCAGGCTTTAAAGATGGGACGACGCAGGTCTAAATATTAGGTTCTTTTTCATCTGTGACCTGAGTGAGCATTGTGGAGACGGCTCAGGGGTAAAGGGGCCGCCTTGCAATCATGACGTTTTAGTTTGATCCTTACAGCCGCATTAACAGCAGCAAAGGTCAGACGCGACACAGGGAACTTGTAATCCGAGTGCTGAGAACGTAGAAACAAGAGGATCCCTGGGCTTCCCTTACCAGCCACACTAACCTACTGGATGAGTTCCAGATCAGGGAGAAACCCTTTCTCAAAACAAAGGCGGATGGAGCCTGAGGAGTGACAGCTAAAGTCGCCCTTCGGCCTCTACATGCGTGAGCTCGCATGTGAACTTGCACAGACCGGACACACACAGTGATCTGAGCAAAGGTGGGTTTGAACTCCCTGAACCCAGTTCACTTGGCTCAGATGAGATCCCACCTTCCTTTTACGGCATGAGGATAATTCCATGAAAACGCCCATAGGGGTCTGGTAAAGCTGGACACGTGGCAGCTGTTCACCTGGTAGTACTTCTGTCATGAGGGAAACTGCGTGGTACAGATCCATTGATCGCCACAACAAATCATTCCCTCCGGCTACACCAGAACTCAGGTGCCATGCTCTTTCTTCTTCTCACCATACTTGCTCACCATACAGGCTCATCTCCTGGATGCCACCAAGCACCAATGATCTAGTAGTTGTAGAAGTGTGTCTGACCCTTTAAAGGCTGCTACAGGTCATCATCTACTGGGCTCATGTCTGCAGAGGCCTACGTTCCTCAGGGGAAAGATGGCATTTACAATTACAGTTGGCCCAAGGGAAATAAACGGCTGTAGTATATCACAGTTCCATTTAGTTGTCACAACCTGGGCATCGCATGAGCCCAGTACTGGGGTTAAGACATACTCTCCCATGCCAGGCTTTTAAATTTATTTATTTGTCTGTTTATTTGTGTGTTTGCATGTGCAGTTGTATATAGATGTGTGGAGATCAGAGAAGGATAGCGGGTGTCTTGTTCTATCGCTTTCCACTTTGTTTCCTTGAGACGGGGTCTGCCACTGAACCTGGGACTCAGAGGGCATCCAGCAAGATTCAGTGATCCTCTAGTCTCCACCTCCAATACTGCTTGGGTTGAGGCCTTTTATGTGGGTTCTGGGGATTTGAACACTTGTACAGCAAACACTCTTACTCACTAAGCCATGTCCCCAGCACCCAGATTAAAACTTTGTTTTAAATTAGTGTGCATGCGCGCGTGCGTGCGTGCGTGTGTGCGTGCGTGCGTGTGTGTGTCCACATGGGACCATGCCAAGGGACACATGTGTAAGTCAGAAGACACCTTGAAGGAGTTGGTTCTCTCTTTCCATTAAGTGGACCCCAGGAATCAAACGTAGGTTGTCAGGCTTGATGGCAAGTCCCTTTAACCCCTGGTCTCCGGCACGCCCGTCTTTGTGGTCGATGCTCTGGGTATGGCATTCTGGTCCAGCATTTTACTGACGGAGCCATCCCCCCAGCCCTCATTATTAATATAGACATTGATAACGGTATGTGGGCACCAAAGCAACCATGAGGCTTGGCCAGGCTTTGGATGAATGCCAATGGCATATGACCAGCAACACATGCGTGTGTGAAAGCATACGTGCACACACACAGGCACACATGCCAACGTCAGGCATGTTCTCGAGGGAATGGAAAAATAACTGTCCTTTCAAAACAACTGGGAAAAACCTTAGGGAGAGAAGTATCAAGCAACGAGGCTATTTGTGAAGCGGCTTTGAGAGGCAGGTGCCGATGCCTGAGTGAATAGGACAGGTTCTCAACCCTGGCTTTTCTTCTCTGTTGAAAAGATGTCAAGGTGAATCCGGGAAAAAACGCTTCAAGTGGCTGCTTGCCTTGAGGTGTCACGGGCTCACCCTCTGTCTGTTTTTGATAAAGAGACAGGCCCCAGTGCAAGAAAAGAGCAGCAAAGTGGAGAAGAAAAGAGACAAATTGGATGCTCAACAAGCAGGCTTTCAGAGGAGACAGGCATTCAAGGCTGAATGGGGGGAGTGGGCGCCGCATTACAGACACCAAATCCTCTCGGAAGCAGGAAACATCCGTTGCATGGTTTTTTTGTTGTTGCTGTTGTTTTGTTTTTGCATGGGGGAGCTAGATGAGAACAAGGAAAGACAGGAGCAGGAGCCCTGCCCCCTACCTTTACAAGTGTGTGTGTGTGTGTGTGTGTGTGTGTGTGTGTGTGTGTGTGTGTGTGTGTGTTTGTGTGTGTACTTGTGTCTCTGTGTGGGTATGTGCACTTGAGTGCAGGTGCCCAAGGAAGCAATCAGAGAGCATGGATATCTTGGAAATGGAGTTATGAGCAGTTGTTAACTGTTCCACAAGGATGCTGGGAACTGAACACAGCTTCTCTGCAAGAGCAGTAGGGAATCTTAACGGCTGAGCCATCTCTCCAGCCCCCCACTTCCTCCTTTATGATTTTATGTGCTACCCTTGCCACACCAGGGCCCAAGAAGGTGAAGGAAGGGTATCACGTGTGGTACACCTGCCCTGGATGACTGAATGCTGGAGAAGACTGTCTTCTTCGCTTGCTTCCATTCCGAAAAGCCAACACTCCACCAGGCTACTTCTTGGGACTTCCAAAAGTGTCCAGGGAACTCCGGGGTCATGTTTCAGGACAAGCAAAAGCCTGTGGGGCAGATGAACCCCGGAAGCCCCGGAAGGCAGGATTCTGAAGCTGGCCAGTCTGGGGAGGACTGCTGGCTGGCAGGACGCCTTGGGCCTCTCTTCCCTGTCATACACATGTGCACATGTGCTGGGAAACTCCAGAAACGAGTCCTCAGAGGAGACATATGGTGCTTACGCACTAAGGAAGAGTGCTAACGAGACAAACTGGGAGAGGAGAGGAGAAAGCCGACAGGAGGTGAGAACCAGCCTGGAGGACAGGGCCGAGCTCCTGCCTCTGTTGGGAGGAGCTGAGCTCCACCCGAGGGCTCATCTCCTTGGTGCTAAGGACAGCTGGAGCGGCAAACGTTGCCACCCATTCTCCACGGTTCTGAGTCACCCAGGAATTATTAGTCTCTTCTCTAATCCCACCCTAAAACAAGAAACTGAAAGTCTCACGTCAGGCATGTCTTTGGAGGGGTAGATGGTGTCTAAACATTCCAGGAAGAGGGCTAAGGAAATGGCTCTGGGGGCAAAGTATTCACTGCACAGGCTTGAGGACCTAATTTGCTCTGTATCCAAGGATGACCTTGAATTCCTGATGCTCCGGCCTCTATCTCCCTAGTGATGGAATTACATGTCTATGCCACCATGCTCCGTTCATGGAGTGCTTTGGGGATGGACCCCAGGGCTGTACATCCTCGGTGAGCACTCTATTAACTGAACTATATTCCCCGCACGTCAGAATGTGTGCTCAATCTCTAGAACCCAGGTAAGTAAGCTGGACACTAGGGTGTATCCTTGGAACCCCAATGCTAAACTGCAATGCTGTGGGAGCTTCAGCTGTATCTCAGTGGCCAAGGAGCCCTAGTAAGAGACCCCGTCTCAAAAACAAGGTGGAAAAAACTGAGGAAGACATCTGATATTGACCTCTGACCTCCACGTGCAGGCACATCTACCTATGTATATAAACACACACACACACACACACACACACACACACACACACATATACACACACACACACACACACACACACACACACACACACACACACACACTGTCACTGGGAGACAGTAAGTTGCCAAACAATGGCGGGCTGTGAAAGCTGGAATGTCACCAGACAATCTTATCAGAAGGACCCGCCACCGTTGGCAGGTGGAAGCAGGCGGAGCACGCATCAGTTGGTTTTCAAAATATGTTATTTCCAATACTCAACAGATGTTCTTTGAATTCTAATGTGAAAATACAGGCTTTTATTTTTTTTTTCCCTGACAGACTAAAGTACACTTAATATAATAATCTTGCAAAGTCCAAAGATTATCTCACAGTTTGGAAAATACTATGTTGAGTCATTAGTCCCATGACTCAGTATTTTCAAAACTCACCAGATAAATATGGTATGCTAAGACTTCCTGGTAACGACCTCCTATTTTTGCAAGAAGAAAACACAGCAAGACTTCCCAGAAGCCTCAATTAAATCTGGAAAATGTTTGTAAGATATTCTCAGGCACAGAACTCGAAACATGCTGAAATGTTTTGGGAGATCACGGCTCTGGGATGAGCTTATGCTGTCACTCATTTAAAAAAAAAAAAAAAAAAAAAGGAACCATGGAGCGCCTCCAATGGGTTGGGTAGTACCCTAGGCTGGGAGAGCGCAGAGTCGGGCAGACAGCAGGACAGGCCTGCTAGCAGGGAGCTTGTGTATGGGGGTGTACAGACAGCTGCAGAACTACAAGGATGAGCTCCAGCAAGGTTGGCAGGGCGGGGATGCTGCAAAGACACCTGACTAGTTCTGAAAGTGATCGTGCAATTAATCAGGTCTTTAAAAAAAAAATTCAGTTTGGGGGCTGGTGAGATGGTTGATGAGGTAGGTGTTTGACATGTGAGCCTGGCAAACCTGGGTTTGACTCCCAGAACTTACGTGGTCGAGGGAGAGAGATGACTCCAAAGAGTTGTCTTTTAATTTCTGCACGTGGATTACAGGACGTGTACAAGTACACACACACACACACACACACACACACACACTCACACTTTTAAAAACACAATTTATTTCATGCATAGATGTGTGTACATATGAATGTACACTCAGTGGAGGTCAGAGGTCAGCTTGGCTGTCATTCCTCAAGAACCGTCTGTCTGTCTTCTGGAGATAAGGTCTGCCACCGGGATCTGGGGCTCACCAATTCAATTAGACAAGCTCTCCAGTAAGCCCCGGAGATCCACCTGTTTTCTGCCTCCTCCTCACTGGGATTATAAACCGGAGATATTTACAAGCTTGAGTCCCTGAACCTGCCTCCCCCCCCCCCTTAATGTGGGTGCTAGGGATTGAACTCAGGTCCCTGTGCTTAAAAGGCAAACACTTTACCAACTGAGCAATGTCTCCAGCATCTCAATCCTATCACAAACCAGTGAAATATCTGTAGGAGGAAGAAGCTTTATTAGGGAAGCTTCTGGTGATATCTGCATAGCGCTGGAACAGAGGAGGTCCTCAGGAATGAGACAACAGGACCAGACCAGGGTGGAAGCAGGCCTAATGAAAAATACGTTGAAGAACAGCAAACGAAATTTTAGGTGAACACTCTGGAGTAACCAAACCAACAGGAGATCGCTCTGGCTGCCTTTCTAGGAGTGGTGGTGTGTGCCTGTAATCCCAGAACTAGAGCTGGAGGTAGAGGATCAGGAGTCAAAGGTCATCCTTGGATACATACAGAGTTAGAAGTGAACCTGGCCTCTATGGGAGCCTGAGTCAAACTAAATCAAACAAGATGGACGCTCACGTGGATGTGGCGGTGCACACCCACAAACTCACAGTCACAACCTAGAAATACTGAATGAGAATGTCATGGAGCAGGGGTCAAGCTTGACTTTCTGGTTTGTTTTGTGTTTTGGGGCAGTCCTAAGGATGGAATTCAAGGTCTTATACATGCTAGGCAGATGCTCTACCCCCGAGCTATGACCCCAGCCTCTCACTGGGAGATTCTAGTAGACAGGTGCTCTCCCACTGAGCCACACCCCAGCCCCTCACTGGGGGATTCTAGGCAGGTGCTCTACCACTGATCCACACCCCAGCCCCTCACTGGGGGATTCTAGGCAGGGGCTCTACCACTGAGCCACCCCAGCCCCTCACTGGGGATTCTAGGCAGGTGCTCTACCACTGAGCCACACCCCAGCCCCTCACTGGGGGATTCTAGGCAGGTGCTCTACCACTGATCCACACCCCAGCCTATCACTGGGAGATTCTAGTAGACAGGTGCTCTACCACTGAGCCACACCCCAGAATCGGAGGGACTCTGGGCAAGAGCTTTACCACACCCTCAGCCGCCCAGCATGTATATACTGTGGCCTCCATGGGACTATGAAATACGGCAAAGCCTAAGAACCGTTCATTTTTTATGACACAAAGTGACTGGGACTTCTATCCACACATGATGATATGTCTATCACTCAGCATGCTGGTGAGTTTAAGGTACACTGGAAGATCAGAGGAACATTTCTGAACTAGTGTATACTTTGGAAAGAATCCATACGTCAAGATGAAAGTGGGGGCCCTCTTTGACTCCGATCCCCTGAGGAAGACCTGGTATTGATGGAGAGCTATCTGGACTAGGCATGACCCTCTCTGCATCCTTCTTGTTGGCTTCTCCATGACTCTATCTGCAGGCACTGAAACCCAGATGAAGAATTCCAGTCTGTCAACACTGCACTCTTTTTTATTTTATTCCCGCTGAAGAGTTGCTGTGAAATAGAAAATGAAGTCTTTCACTAGCACCAGCCAAACCTACAAAGTGGCTCCTTTATGATGGATTCATGAAAAAATGTAATGTTATGAGAGGAGAGGAGGGTATTTACAGTGTCTGAGCTTAGCAAGGTGGAGCAGCGAGCCAAAGTATGATTTCTTCTTGGCTCCCCAGGCATGTGGCACACAGAATGTTTCTATAAAGAAAAAAAAATGCAGATTTGGTTCTGAGTTCAGTGAAATATCACAATTTCCATGTGGGTGTTTTTGAGGCACTTGCCTTTTGGAGCTTGCTGGAGTCACTCCCTCCCAGCAGAGGGGGAAATGTCATTCCCAGGTAAGACGGGGCTTGATGTCATTCCCTGAACACCAAACTGGAGAGGCCAAGCTGGACCAGGTCACGGGTTAAGCCACTCAAACTTCCCAAAATGCACCTTCCCTCGTTACTAATTCAATTATTAGCACAACTTTCCTTTCTTAAGCTCACAGAACCAAAGAGAGGACCTTAAGCATACGGAACCATAGCCGATCAGGTGACACTGGAATGGTACATCTCCAAATCATGGGCACTGCAGAGGAAGGATGCTAGCAGGTCCTCTACCATCCCTTCAGCCCTCGCGCCTCAGCTGACTAAAAATATGAGTTCACACACCACCATTCAGCACTGTCTTGAGAGTAACTTCCAAGACTGTCATCCACCTAGTTCAAGTTTTTGTAATCTCTCTGAATTTTACAGAGGTGAAAACATTCATTCTCCCAAGAACTCTGTAGAGTAGATGGCAGTGCAGATGCACTATTGCTATATTAGGAGAGGTGACAATGGAAAGGCCCATCTCCTACTCTGGGGGACAGCACGTAACGAGCACACGTAATAACTGCAACAGAAGAAAAAGTGTGAAAAATCCACAACAGCAAAATGGCTCCGGAGGCAAAGCTTGCTGCCAAGCCTAATGGCTTGAGTTCCAACCCTGTACCCACATGGTGGAAGGAGAGAAATGACTCCTGCAAGATGTCTTTTCCTCCGTATCTTCCTCCCCAACACAACACAACACAACACACTACAATTTAAAAGAACAAAAAGTCCTTACATGTCCTTCACACACACACACACACACACACACACACACACACACACGGAATTCTAGAAATCCAAGGGAGCAAGAATATCTGTTTTCAAAAGATCTCAAGGAGAAAAAAAGAACTTAACACCTAAGAGCTGAGGCAGAAATAAATACCCCACCCTGGAGTGGGGTGGGTTCCCGAGGCCTGTCCCCTCCCTCCTGCAGATCGATAGACACTTCATGGTTGGTAGGGAGGGGAGGGGCTCTGACATCCCCACTCCTTTCTAAGGATCTACAGACAATTAACAGTTGATGGGGGGAATGGGGTCCAGGCTCTTCCCCGAGGATTTATGGGCAGTTAAGGACAGCTAAGTAGAAGCAGCTCCTGAGGTCCAGCCCCTTCCTTAGGATCTTACTCACAGCTGATGGTTACTGGGGTGGTGTAATTTTATTCAGTGGGGAATAGCTTGTGCTCATGTAAATGAGCCCTCCCTGTGCTCCTGTAAGCAACCCGAGGTAAACTTACTAGTTGACACACAAAAATAAGACATGAAAAGTGGAAGAAGGTGGGAAGAGGAAGTGAAAAACAGACAAGAGAGGGTTGTGGGTGGGGAATATTATCATAATATATTCATATACGAATATGGAAACGTCAACAATTAATATATGTAAGTAAAGAGTCATACAAAGGACATCGGTTTAGATTAAAGATCCAGGATATGTTGGTGCCTGGAACCAAGGAACACAGTTAGGAAGGGCCACAGTTTTGCTTATGCTACAACACAGAGGCTATGAGGGAGAATGAAAAACAAAGTTGGAAAGATTTGAGGTGTGGAAACTCGTAACCCAGTTAAGGAGATCAGAAGGGCTTGAGGGATTTGAAAAGAAAAAAATGTCGATTAGGAAATCAACATAAGACATTTGTTGGGGGACGATGGGCGCCTTGGCAGCCACGTAAAGATGGAATGGAACAGGGTGAGAAGCGTGTCTGGTGACAGTCTGGAGCGCAGGAGTGAAGGGCTGGGACTTGGATGAGGGCAAGGAGAAGCAGAGATGATGGATGGAGAGCCTCGGCCAAGATGGAACCCAAGAGCCACCGAATACACGATGGCTGTCATCTTTGGCAGGCACGGAGGTGATAGATGTCCGGCTTCCGACGTGGGCTGCACTGTGGCAGGAACTCAGGAAGACAGCGTCTGCCAGGGTGTGAGTTCTGTTGTGAGTGATGAGTCTGAGAGCTGGCAGGACATGGGAGCGCCGAAGAGATTCTGGATTTTATCCACACAGAGAGGAACCATATGGTGCTATGAGAATGGAAATGGAGAAAAGAGGAAGACGGAGAAAGAAGTGGGCAGCTATGTTGGGGAAGGCACTGGACACTGGAGTCCAAGAAGCCGAAGCCAGAGGAGAAAGTGCTTGTCAAAAGAGTTCTGTGTTCCACTCACAGGGAAGGGAAGGAAGAAAACTGCGATTTGGAAATTTAGAAAATGCCAGGTGTGGCATGGAGAGAAATAAGAGTAAACCAAGAACGGTGGAAACAGGAACCTAGGTAAGCGTCGCAAGGGAAGAAAGGCATCCCCAGAAAGCAACCTGCTTCCTAAAGACCTGAGGGGAGAAGGATGGGGAAAGCAGGTGGGGGACTCCAAGGGCCGTCAGGAGGGAGGGAGATGCTCAAAGCTGTGAATGTGGAGTTACTGGGAGTGGAAGAGAGGGCACAGAAACGGGGAACAGGCAAATCCACAGAAGGATGTCTGGAAAGAGCAGAGGGCACAAACAAGTGCTCACCTCAGAGACAGGGGAGGACACGGGATTGGTCAGATGAACGGGAAGAAGGTACATCCGAGAAGGATCACAGGAATGTTACACGTATTTATCCTGCAGGTAGGCTGAGGGCAACACTGTGAGTCGGTGAAGTCGGGGCTAGAGAGGGGGTTCAGTGGGTAAGAGAGGACACTGACTGCTCGTGTAGAGGATGTGAGTTCGTTTCCCAGCACCCACGTCCAGGCTTTCACAGGCATCTGTGACTCCAGTGCCAGGAATACTGATGTCGTCTTCTGGTATCCATGGGCACCAGTACTCAAGTGTACATACTCATATGCAGACACACATATACATAGCTTAAAATAAGATAAAACAAATTGAGAGAGAGAGAGAGAGAGAGAGAGAGAGAGAGAGAGAGAGAGAGAGAGAGAGAGAAAGAGAATGAATCTGTATAAAATGATAGAAAGGGTGAAGAACAAGAGCAGAGATCTGGGGAGATGGCTCTGTTGGTGGGGTGCTTGCCACACAAGCCTGAACATCCAAGTTTGACCCCCCCTAGGACACATATAAAGAAGCCAAGTGCTGTGTTCACTTGTTATTCCAGCTCTGGGGAGGTGGAGACAGGAGGGTCGCTGGGTCTCACTGGCAAGGCAGCCGAGCTAAATTGGTGAGCTCTGACATCGACCTGTGGCCTCCACACTCATACCACACATTTATATTTGCACGTGTGTACCGCCGTTGTACTGGTTTATTTTTGTCCAGCTGACACAGCTAGAGTCATTTTGGGGAAAGAGAACCTTGACGGAAAATAATGGCCCTACAAGAATGGCCTTTGGGCAAACATTTTTCTGATTAGTGATGTGGGGCAGCCCAGAGCACACTGGAGGCTGTTCATCCTGGGTGGTTTAAGAAGGGAGGCTGAGCAAGCCACAAGGAACAATTCGGTAAGAAGCACTCCTCCATGCTTTCTGCTTCAGTTCCTGCCTTTAGGTTCCTGCCTTGAATTCCTGCCCTGACTTCCTTTGCTGATGAACTATGAGGAGGAAATATAAGCAGAAATAAACCCTGTCCTCCCCAAGTTCTTTTTGGTCATGAAATTTTACCACAGCAAAAAAAAAAAAAAATCCCAACTAAGATACTCATGTACACACAGAAACCAAGAATACAAGCAAGGAGACATGAATTAATGTTATACAAGGGGAATGTAAGTTAAGGTGAGGGAAAAAATGGAGTTTTTCTCATCAAAATGGCCTGAAACTCTGGAGCCATCAAAGGACCGACACACAGAAACACAGATGTGTAGTGACATAAATGGACTGCACGTGTGCTCAGTCAGCTTAGAATATTTGAGAGAGGAGATGTCCAGAGTAGGGTCAGTCAGGTACAAATATGGAAGGTGGACTAGCGGTTGTTGCTAGGGGTTGGTGGGGAAGAGGGGCTGGGTGTGATTAGCAAGCTTAGGATAGGTAGTTCATTAATAAAGAAGAAATAAAGAAAAGAGAAAAGCCACAAGAGTGTTCCCTTGTCATCGACGCAAATGCTCAGGAATTAAATAGTCATTTGAGCTACTAAATATCTGAATATACTAACAGTCACTCAACTGTGTGTTTTTAAAAGGTGAACTTTATGGTATGCGAGCCATCTCTCAATAAAGCCATTTTCCAGAAAAATAATATTCCAGGGATAGAATTTATGGACGTGTAAGTGTTCTGAATGAATTTTCTTTCCATACATAAATTTTTTTTCAAGGCACTTGAAAGCTCTTCAGAACATTCATCTAACACACAGTGATGTTTTAAAGACAGCCTGTCTGAGAAGGAGGAGTCCAGAGGACTCTGTCATTACCCACACCAGCAGACACACTGGGCTGAGTTTAACCATGCAGAATTTTAATCAATACTGCACCCAAAGAAGTTGCCCTTATGACGGGTTGAGTTCCAAACAAATACAAATTCTTCTTCTCTATCATGGGCCACAAAGCCTCCAGTATAAAAAGATAGAACAGTCTCTCTAAGTTGAAGGCCAAGGAGATGGCTCAGTGTGTAAGAATTCTTTGAGTGAGGATCTGAGTTCAGATCCCCTGTGCTCACACAAAAAGCTGGTTTGGGTTACAGTTGCTTGTAAGCCAGGCATTGTATGAAACAGAGAGAGGAAGACGAACTTAAAAGTCAACTTTATGCTATTAAAAATAAGTTATTTCACCAAAAAATAATATCACAGGAGCAGATTTTATGAAGGTGTAAATGTACTAAGCGAATTTTCTTTCCATACGTAAAGTTTTTGGAGCTTTGTATATGGGACTTGATTGCTGCCAGCCTGGCCCCAGCTTCAGTGAGAAACCCTGTCTCAAGGCCACAAGGAGGAGAGTTATGGTGGTATTTTATTTGTACTGAAATGTGATTTTAATTGTATGTTAATAAGTAAAGCTGCCCGGAGGTCAGAGCTATTAGAGCCATAGCAAGAGTGTGGCGGTGACGCACGCCTTTAATACCAGCACTTAGTAGAAGAGCTAGGTAGATCTCTGTGTGGTCAAGGATACAGCCAGCATTGGAGACACACGCCTTTAATCTCAATACCATAGAAGACCTGGAAGGCTGTACATACAGGCAGTGATGAGGCAGTCATGTGTTTGTGTTTCCAACCAATGAGAAGGCAGAACAGAAAGACTATATAAAGACAAACACACAGGAAGTAGGTCCCTTTCAGAGAGGTCTCTTGGCTTAAGAGGCTAGCTGCAGCAGGCAGTAAGGCTCTTCTTAGCTCTGATCTCTTGGCTTTCTTCTTTGCATTGGTTCTGTGTTTCTTATTTAATAAGACAGTTGGTTACATCTACAGAGAATGCTAGCCCAGGGCACTTGACGTTCTATTCTAGCCTCAGCACAGGAGCTTGCAGTTGGAAACATACACATGCATACACCACACAGACATACTCAAGAATTACAAATAAAGGAGAAGGAAAAGAACACCACAATATGTTTTAGTGAAACTTTCTGAGAGTTGGTAATCAGCTGTGTCAAAACCCTCCAAGCTGCTGAGCAGACACCCCAGAATGCACGGCAGCTGCTAGAGGAGATGGCAGCGACTGCAGGGGTGTGTGTGATGAGACCCAAGCCCCTCACAATGATGGCTCTGGGCCAGGCCATCCGGAGCACAATTCGCTCAACTCTAACTGCTACATCCCACAGTCCTAATGGTCTGCTTCATGATGCTGCTAGTTGAGAAAATCTCAGGTGTCATATGGACATTTTCTTTTCTTTTTTATTTTTTTACTCTGGGCCTTGCACATGGTAGGCAGGTGCTCTACCACTGAGCCACACCCCAGCCCCTCACTGGGGGATTCTAGGCAGGGGCTCTACCACTGAGCCACACCCCAGCCCCTCACTGGGGGATTCTAGGCAGGGGCTGTACCACTGAGCCACACCCCAGCCCCTCACTGGGGGATTCTAGGCAGGTGCTCTACCACTGAGCCACACCCCAGTCCCTCACTGAGGGATTCTAGGCAGGGGCTCTACCACTGAGCCACACCCCAGCCCCTCACACTGGGGGATTCTAGCCAAGTGCTCTACCACTGAGCCACACCCCAGCCCCTCACACTGGGGGATTCTAGCCAAGTGCTCTACCACTGAGCCATTCCCAATGCCATAACTGGTAGATTCTGGGAAAGTACCTTACCACTAAACGACATTCCCGGCCCTCTTTTTACTTTTAGTTTTGAGTCAGGATCTCGTCAGTTTCTCTAGGCTAACTCTGAAATTGTAACCTTCATACTCTAGCAACCTGAGTAGCCTGTGCCACCAGAACATTCCATGAAGATGTTTTCTAATGTGCTCTAAGGAAACCACTTTTACTCTCTAGCACGAGCACACTGTTTCATGCGTGCTGGGCCAAGATGACACGGGTGTTCATGTCTGGGAGAACGGTAGTTACATTAAACCTTATACCACTCTATTGGAACTTAATTGACAAGACCGGGAGAAAAACCAGCAACAGCGTTTGTAGGACGAAAGTAAAGGGATAGACAAGGAGAGCTCCAGGGTGGCCTTCTTTCTTGGGGCCACTCACTCTCCTGAGAGTGTGCCTCTTCCTTCATGAGGCCTTCTGTTTCTCCTTTAGGGCTAGCACTTGGCTAAGCAAGGAGAGGAGAGGTACCCTACCTCTGAGGAGAGACAGTGGAATAAAGAAGCAGAAATATAGTAATGATGTCACGAGGGAGGGCTGATGGCAAGTTTTAGTTGTCAAATGAACAGAGTCGACCTAAAAAGAGTGTTTAAATGAGGGCTGGCCTGTGGGCGTGTCTATCAGGGATTGTCTCCGTTATGTTAATTGAAGTGGGAAGAGGGGTTCGCTGTGGTGGCAGTACTCCCCAGGCGAGGATCCTGAGCGGTATAAGATAACGTGAGCTGAAAAAAGCGAACAGGCAAGTAAGCATGTGTGTGTTCTTCGAATTCGGCGCTCCAGTCTGGATATCACGTGACCAGCTCCATCAAGCTCCTGCCTGTTGTGACGTCCTCACCAGGACAGAATGACTGTAACCTGACTGGGAGCCAAATAAACGCTTTCTTCCCGAAGTTGTTTTTGTCGAGGTTTTTAAACACACACACACACACACAAAACCCACACATGCCGCACACACATGAACTAGGAAGAGAGGTAAAGCTTATGATGAGTAACATGGGCCATGGAAAATGAGGAACGTGGACCATGACTTTGAACAAAGATAACCCTTTGGGGATTAGTACAAAAAGCACCATCTACGACACTCTACTTCCGGGGACTCTGGGAAGGCTTGTTTCCTGTAGGCAGTGTGGTGACAGATTTCTCCTTCATGTCGTCGTTGCCAGGTAAGTGAACTTCCTTCCCACAGGGACACAGACAGCCAGGCTTGGGGCACCAAGCCCCATTGCCCTTGGCTCATGGGCTTTAACATCGGTCACTTTGTTCCATGCAGGGAACAAATACCCGACAAGGGGGACCAGGGTTTGAGCCGATAGCATGCATCATGGTAGGAAAGGCATTATTGCCAGGTGCTTGCTCACATCTGGGTAGAGCAGGAACCAGAGACAGATGAATGCTGGCGCTTATGTTATTTTTCTCTTCCTTCCTTTTTATCAGTTCCCGATAAGTCTCTTGTAGTGGTGTCACCAACATGCAGGTGGATCTTCTCTTCCCTCCCCCATTAAGGACCTCTGGAAATGGCCTCCACAGACAAGCCGGAGGTGTATCACCTAGGTGACTCTAAATCCAGTTAAGTCAACAGTAAAGCTTTACAGCTTGGCATAGCGGCACATGCCTTTAGGATCTGGGTGCCTGGAATTGAACCCAGATCCTCTTTAAGAGCAGCCAGTAGTTTTAGCACCGAGCCATCTCTTCAATCCCTAGTGTCTCCTCTTGGCAGCGACCTGTGGTCTCTGCTCAGAGGCTAGCCTGTCCACTAATTACCAAAACAAGCTCTCCGACCTCTTGAGCTCCCATGAGAAGCTGCGGAAGGCTATGACATCATCCACTATCCATCGGGGGGTTCGTTTGTCCACCAGCGAGGACTGTCAAGGAACAGAGAGAAGACCTCAGAACTGAGGGCTGCTTTCCCTGCCGAAGTGAACTCTGGGTAACAGCCGTTGCCTACCCAGCTGCCTGCAGCAGAGCTGGGACTTGGGTCATCTTGGTGCTTGTGGCGCCATGAGAATGGAATTCTCCCGTAGGCCCCAGCTTCTGTTAAGATGGCTAAAAGAGTGGCCTGTCACACAGCCTTTACTTCTCAGATCCCAATTATGTATCTCAAAAATATCACCTATTAAGACCCAAACACTGTGTTAGTTGGTTGCAGCCCTTTGAACACGTTACCATGGATTTACGCTGGCATAATGGGCCCGCGTGATATATGTTCCCTGTCACGGCTGAAACAACAGTCAGTGTGTCTGAGCGGGCCCACCTGCCAAGCAATATGTTCTCAATCCCTCAGGCAGAGCCGTGTGCTGCTCGGCTAAGAAAACGTCCCCCCACTGAGCAAATGGCAGAGCCATGGAACACAGGCGACCGTGAGCGCCTGCGTAAAAGCCTTGGCTGGTCCCCCTGGCAGGAGCAGCGGGAAGGGGCAGTGGGGGGTATTCTTGACAGGCTTCACTTCACGGAGGCGAGCAACAAGCATACAAAATCAGGGTCTGCCTCCCTTCCCTGCCCTTCTCTCCTTCTCCTCCCTCCACTTCTCCCCCTTTCTCCCTTCTTTCCGCTTCTCTCTTACTTTCGACCATCCTCTCTCTTTTCTTTCTTCCTCTCTCCTTTTCCCGGCTCACAGTCCTCCTTTCCTTCTTCCCTCCCATGCTCTCCTCTTCCTCCCCCTCCCCTCTCCCCACTCCTTCCTTTTGTTCTTTCTAAAGAACTCGGACCACCGACCACTGACCACCATGCACAGTCATCATTAACTCAAATGGCTGGAGGGCGGGTGCCTGGGGCCGACTGTTAACAGACCAGTGTCACACACTAGTGGCTCCTCTCAGAGGCTGACGGACTGTGTGGGCATCCAAATAAACCTGGCTGATGCAGATCCTGCTTCCCACAGGATAGTAGGCTGCAAACAGCCAGTCACCCATGCTCTGTGGAGGTCACATTTCACCACACTGCTTCCTCCAAGGGTTCCCACCACCCTGACACTGAGTGACACCTGTCGATGTCCCTAGACAGAGAGGCGGGCATCACCCTTACCTCGGAAAAGCAGACTTTTTTTTTTTTTTTTGCACAGCAGAGGCATTGGGGCTTTGGGTGGGGAAAGCGGTGGCTAATTAGTGCTAGCAGGAGGTCTGTGCTGTGAAGAATGCCTCGGAGGTGCTGAACAATTCTACTGCTAACTCCTCCAAAGATAGAAAGGACTGGTAAATGAATAAGTCCTCTGCGGGTTACGTAACAAGCGAGGGGCGCGAGGCTGTTGTTCAAAGCAGCCAAAAAAACAAAACAAAAACACAACTCCCCCCCAAAACAAAACAATACGAAAAGCTATTATAGTTTCTCTTGTAAATTGTGTGTGTTCACGTGCCATGGCACATTGTGTGGGTCGGAGGACAACCTCAGGTCTCCTGTGTGCCACTCCAGCCTTCTAACTGAGCTGATGCCCAGATCCAGCTCGCTAGATTTGAACAAAGTTACATAGCTTACTCTGTGGACTCCTATCAAGAGATGAGACACTTCTTTTTTGTTTTCTTTTTTTTTTTTAATTCATTTTACATACCAACCACAGATTCCCCTGTCCTCCCTCCTCCCACCCCTCAGTCTTTCTCCCCAACCTACCCCCCCATTCCCACCTCCTCCAAGACAAGGTCTCCCATGGGAGTCAGCAGAGCCTGGTACATTCAACTGAGGCAGGTCCCGGCCCCTCCTCACTACACCAAGGTTGTGCAAAGTGTCTTACCATGGGCATTAGGTTCCAAAAAGCTGGCTTATGCGACGGGTCCGATCCCACTGCCTGCCCCCCCCCACCTCCCAACAATTCAAGCTAAACAAATGTCTCGCCTATCCAGAGGGCCTCAGCTATTGGTCCACAGTTGATGCGTTTCCACCAGTTTGGCTGGTCGGATATGAGACATTTCTACATGGCTTTAGTTTTGAGTTCTCCACCACATACGAAGTAAGTGCAAACCCTCCAGGATCCTCCTTTACCCATTCTGGAATTTTTAGACACCTAACGGGGACACTTTGTTATTTCTTTCCCTTCTTTCAGTATTTTCCCTGATGTAATAAACTGTGAAGTCAAGGGCTGGAGAGATGGCTCAGCAATTAAGAGCACTGACTGCTCTTCCAGAGTCAATTCCCAGCACCCACATGGTGACTCACAACTGTCTCTAACTCTATGATTTGACACCCTCATACAGACATACCTGCAGATAATATACGAATGCAAATGAAATAAAGTGAATAAATTATAAAAGAAAAAAATGAATTCAAGTAAGAACCAGATCTGGTCCAGTAGATGAAAACCTGAGTTATCTAGTGTGACTAAAGTTCCTAGAAAAAAAGCCCATTAACTGAGAAGAACTTCAGCGACTGTGGAGAGGTTGGAATGTTGCAGGTCCAGAGCCTAATTGCAGCATCTTAAACTATTTTTGTCTCCTTTATTACCTATTCCTTATCTAAGAATGTGTTTTAGTAACAGATAAAAGGTTAGGAAAAATGTTTGGAATGTGTTAACATTAAAAAAAAAATACTAGTATCCACTAATCAAAAGGCTAAGTATGCTATCTCTGGTATGGGAGGCTGAGAACTACGATTTCCTGTGCTTTGCTGTACCCTCCTGTCTACTATTTCTACCAATGTACTTGAAAAGTTAGGATTTTCTCAGCGGTGTTACTCTAAGAACTCCAGGAAATGGTTAGCATGTCAGAACACAGAGTTCAAGGTAACCTACATCTGTGTTCCCTGGCCACGGTCACTCATATTTGTCTCCAGAATCAACCATCTCTTATCCCTTTTGAGATGAGAGCTGTGTTTTCATGTTGACACCAGTCATCACTGCCAGGATCCGGCTTCAAAGGACACCAAAGACAACTATCTTCACAAGAATCATTTATAAATACACTCGTCTAAATTAATAGATGTTCGGTCATTTTAAGAGAAGTATGCTTAAATAATGCTAAGCCAAAGATAAATGTTTCTGATAGGATACTTTTTGAAAACGCACTGCTATAGTTTGGCCCGGTTTTGAATGCCTCTTCAGCTGGGTCATGAGACTGTGGCTTCGGAGCCCTCGAGACATAAACGGCATTCGGCTGTCTTTGGCTCCTATTGGTAAAGGGGCCCAGCTCCCTCCTGTTTTTAATCAGATACCATTTGATATTCACCCATTTCGGACACCTGGCTTGCAACAGGTCCCCAGCTGCCAGTTCAAGCTGGGTTATGTGTCTGTGACCCTGTGGGTATCTTGGATGTGACAGTTTTTTCTTGGTGAAATATTGCAGGGTCACTTAGGCTTCCCTGTCACGGACCCAAAGCTGCCGGCCACAGCCCTCCCCTGAGATCACAGCCACAGACTCAGCCCAGCTCGGCCAGCAGGAAGGGGGAAGGCTCTTGTGGTTACCGTCAGACGTCAGTGCTGGAGGCTGGCTTCCAGGCCAAGTCTCCCACACTCAGCTTCCCCTGAAATGAAACAAGACCCAACACATTCTCGGGAAATGGCCAGTTTCTCGGGATGCAAAACCAAACGGCTCTACCTGCCCTGCATGTGAAGCACTTTGAAGCTCCAAGGGAACCAGTGTTCCAGTGTCGGTGCTGACTTGGGTTAAGTCTGGAGCCACATGAATCAGGAAAGAGGAGAATGTCATTTGTGCTCATGTCAAGAGTGATTCTGAGATTGTCCGTTTTCTCCTGTTGGATGCTAAAGGACGCCAAGAGAGCTGCCTAAGTCAATAAATCAATCAGTCCATATAGCTTCATCAAACCACAGCAGACGTTGTTTAACATTGGTTTGTCTATACTCTGGAGAATCTGGTCTGAAAAGAATCCAACTGTCCCCTGACCATGATTTGGGCCAGATCTCAATAATTTTTGACACTCCCCAAATACAGCATGGTCATCACCCCCCACCCTGTGAGATCAAGGAAGGAGGCGAACATTTTAGCGCTCGCCTTCTTAAGGAACAAGATGAGGGCCATATTGGTGGAGCTTGGAGAACACTTGGAGTTTATCATGATAGACCCTGAAGATGGAGCAATCTGCTGCCTGACTTCGGAATCCTTTTCCCTCCTGTTGGTAAAGCACTGTCTGGCTGAGAGTTAAATAACCCTACTGTCAGGAAGCCAACGAGTTGTCAAGGCATCCGGTACACCTCAGGTGATATTCTAGCTGCTGCTGCTTCTTTTTTTTTTTTAAACAGATGGAGTGTTCTCTCCTAGAACCCTTGAACCAACACAGAGAATGGCCTCAGTCCTGTCTCTTTCAGGGACACAAATCCAGTCTAGAAATTCTTCCACAGGACAATTTGTTACGTGTTGGATCCTGTTCCTGACGCAACAGTGCGTGGCAAAGAGGAACCGGGCTTATCCCTGGCAAAACCCCACAGGCCTCAGGAGATGCCTGAGAGCAGTTCAAAAGACAGGGCTCTTGTCAAGACTACGAAGATGAACGTAAGGGCCTTTGAAACAATGTTCTAGCAAAACCAAAAATACAGACCCCAGGGGAGTCGACATCACATTCAGAACAAAGCTTAAAATTCGCGATGTCTTGGGGCTGGAGCGAGGACTCAGTAGGAAAATTGCTCGATGTTGCAGCAGAGGCGCTGAATTCAGATCCCCCTGTACCCATGAGAAGGGCTAGGTTTGTGACAAATGCATGTCATCCCAGCACTGGGGACCTAAAATCAGGCAGATCCCTGGGGCTCACTGGCGAGCCAGTGTTGTCCAGTTTGGAATCTCCAGATTCAATGACATCCATACCCAAACTTATGGGACACTATGAAAGGAGTGCTAAGAGGAAAATTCATAGCTCTAAATGCACACATAAAGAAGATGGAGAAATTTCATACCAATGATTTAACAGCACAACCGAAAGCTCTAGAACAGACTCAATGACAGACCTCGTCTCAAAGAAGGTGGAGAGTGATTAAGAAAGAGTCCTGCTGTTGATGTCTACCTTCCACATGAATGCATGTGCAGGGCAATACACACTCTTACACACACAGGAACACACACACACATACAACACTACATGTCTTTTCCTTTCTATAGCTATTCACATAGCTCATCAGTAGACTTAATGTTAAAACTGTGCATGTGCACATCACTTTAGAGCTCTCAAGGAATTTTATATATTGTTTTACAGTTTTATTTTGAAATTATTTACTGTGTGTGCACGCGCACGCTGTGTGCACACATGCATGTGTTTATGCCACAGGGCACAGACATGAGTTAGTTTTCTTCTATTATATAAGTCCTCAGGTTCTAACTCAAGTCTTCAGGGTTGGCAGCAATATTGGCTGAGCAATCTTGCCAGGCTTGATTTTGAACTTTAAAAGGCACATCATGGCACGGGAGTTAAAAAGGTAATGGTGTGTGAGTACAGCTCACGAAATGACTTCATGATATTTCCAGGTGTTGGGCTCTGAGGGAGAACCCTATCTGCAACACAGCCTGACTATGGATATGCTTCTCAATCTCTAAGTTTTTCTTTCTTCTGTAATGAAAAGATAGTGTACTGACAGCCTTCAATAATAATAAATTGATCTACATAAATATCTCAGCTCAGGGCCTAGAGCATAGGATAAATAGAGGGTTGATTATTTAGATATTTTTGTGCATTACAATTAAAAACTGACTTCTTTATGGTGAAAATATATGCTGTTATGGGTAGAGGGTATAAAAAGAATAGCAAAAAATGCTGAAAATACTGGCTGTAGCTGATGCTCAGTGGTAGAGCACTTACATGCCTAGCTCTCAGGAGGGTCCCAGGTTGGTTGGATCCCCAATCCTATCCGCTCTACCACCCTTTTAAAAACTGAGAGATCAGAAAAACGTTTTCCCATTTACAGATTCAAAAGTATTGCAAAGATCACTTCAGAGTACATACACGACAGAGATGAAATCCTACACTCAAGAGTGTTTACAGCGGCCTTATGCACAATAACCACAATGCAGAAGCAATCCAAGTGCCCACTGACAAATGCCCAAACAAAATAGAGCATCTAACCACAGTGGAACTTTATCCAGCCTTGAAAAGTATCCTGGTTATCATTAACTGTCGACGTGACAAAGCAGATCCCCTGAAGAGTCTCAGTTGAGTGTCTTCATCAGGTTGGTCTGTGGGGGTGTCTATGAGGGATTGTCCGGATTGCTAATTGATACAGGAGGGTCCAGAGCCCACTGTGGGCGGCACCACTCCCACCGCAGGTCATTCTAAACTGCAGAGAAAAGCTCCTTGAGCATGAGCCTGACAGATAGCCAGCATTACTCCATGGTCTCTGCTTCAGCTCCTGCTTGAGTTCCTAAGTTCTCTCGGTGATGGTCTGTAACCTGCACGCTGAAACCAGCCCTTTCCTTCCCTAAGTTTCTCTCAGTCAGAGTGTGAGTGTTTTCTCACAGTAACAGAGATCCAACACAAAAAGGAAGGACATTCTGGCATGAGTAGGTACAACACAGGCCAACCTTGAGGATAATTACTCAATGAAAGGAGCCCTCACAGTAGGGCAAATAAATATGATTCCATCTATAGGAGGTGTGAGGACAGTTGAAACGAGAAGTGAAGAGTAGATGAATGATCTGGAGAAGGAAAGGCAGGGACTTAGGGGTCCATGCTCATGGAGACTCAACCGGGAAAAGCAGAGGAAAAAAAATCCGAAGATTGATAATGATACTAATGTGTGATGGTAATACTTCCACAGCAACATCTGCTTATTTATACACTAAAGTGACCAATACGGACAACTTTCTAAGAGGTATATGTGTGTGCCTGTAAGAACACCAAAAGGACCGTCTATAAAAGTGCTGTTACAGGCCCAGCAGACTGCAGGCTGCAAGAAAGGGGGCATACTTTCTGGGCTAGTACTGCTGATGGTCTGGTCAGGAAGGCAGCAAACATACTGAAAAGACCGTCCAGAGGCCTGCAATTAAGGCGACTCACAAATAAATAAGCAAGACTCCACACAATCACACCAGGCCAGTGGCGGGATCTGACTGGTGGACATCTGCCACCTTTTACAAAGGCCATATGTCTAGGGTCAGACGATGGATAAAGGAAATGACCCGGGGTTTCATTCAAGGGCATTCAATGACATAGAATGATTAGAAAGAGAAAAAAAAAATATCATCAGGTGGTTGCTAAACACACCCACTGACTGACAATTGATTTTAGGGTCCTCTGTTCTTAATCAGGCAAATGCTGAAAACATCATTGTAATTAAGCACTTTCTTATCCTCTCCTAGCAGAACCTCTACTCAAGACAAAGGATCAAGGCACAGAAACTGCACAGGCTAATTAGTGACTTACCACCCCCTACAAAGACACACACACACACACACACACACACACACACACACACACACACAGGCCTTCAGCTGAAAACACCATTTCACACCATTGCATCACAGGGAGAATAGGCCCTGGGGACCATTCTGAGAGAGCCAGTGACCAGGAGAGAACAAAGCCACAGCAGAAAGGGAAACTTGGGGACCAAGAGCATATGCACACCCACCTCTGACAGTGCTTCAGGATTCTCCAGGATGTGCATTGGCAAGCTGCAGCCTGCAGGCCGAATCCAACCCACGCTCAATTTCTGTACACTATATGAACTCATTATTATTATTTTTTTGCATTTGTAAATTGTCGGGGGTGGGGAACCAAGGACACATAACAGAGCCATATGTGGCTGCAAAAGCTAAACTACTTGCTGGCATTTAGAGAGCAAGTTTGCTCATCTATGCCCGAGCAGCAGAAATAAGGAAGCCATGTGTCTGGTACCAAAGAGAAGGAGGGTAAAGAGACGTATAAATGCTCACACAGAGCACAAGGGAGAGGAGTCAGGGAGTGCAGTAAGTTCCTCATGGGAATGAAGACCTGAGTTCGATCGCAGCACAAAACCAAAACAAAGCAACAACTGGAACAGATGTGACAGCGCATGTGTGTTACCCCAGAGCTGGGGAGGCAAAGGCAGAAGGATCCCCGAGGCTAGCTGAACAGCAGCCTAGTCTCCTAGGCAAGGTCTAGGCCAGGGAGAGACTCTGTTTCAATAAAACACAGTGGAGCTGACAGAGGAGGGGCAGAGGAATATGAGGAATATAAGAGGCAGAGGGTAGGGACGTGAGCAGCGAAAGATCCCTCCCAGAAATGAAATACTGGTTGTACGCGTGAACAGGCTGCAGCTGTGGGTTACCACACTTCAACAATTCCTCAGGATGCAGGAGGGGCCCCAGGGCTCCACCTCTCCCTCAAGGCTATTGGCAATGAATGGTTATTGGAAGAAGGGAGGTCATTCAGAGGGGGAGGCTCTGATAAGTTGGCCCTTGCTATGGAAAATGACCCCACATACAGGCTCCAGCAAGAGTTGCTGATTAAACCCAGGGGGTCCCAAACTAAAGAAGACATGTGAACAGGACGGGACTTGTTGAGAAAGGTTTCGGCAAGACATGGAGAGGATGAGAGAGAAGAACCTGGGGTCGAAACAACTAAATCTCATTATTTATGTGTATGAAGCTGTCAAACGATTTTGGAAAAGAAAATATAAAAAGTAGAAAATGAAGTGGATGGTGACTAAGGAAGGATAGAGCTGAGATTGTCCTGTGACACCCACATGTGTGTGTACAAGCATGTCCATGTGCACCTATACACACAACACACACACACACACACACACACACACACACACACACACACACACAGGATTTACTACTGGATTTTTAAAAATAATTTTAAAATTTATTATAAGTTTTAATAATTTATATTTATGTTTATTGGTGTTTTGCCTGCATGCATGTCTATGTAAGGGTATCAGAAACCCTGGAACTCGAGTTACAGACAGGTGTGAGCTGCCACATGAGTACTGGGGATTAAACCTGGGTCCTCTGGAAGGGCACCAGTGCTCTGAACCACTGAGCCATCTCTCCAGGCCATACCAGCAGATTTTTACAGAACAAATTTGCTCATTCATGCTCTAAGAGACAGGGCTAATTAGGCTCTATGTTGAGATCCAAAGAGAAGGCAGGAAAAGAGACCCACAGGAAGTTCACACAGAGACCATTTAAAGCTTCAGGTAATAGCCACCGGTGATGCTGTAACTCTCTCAATTTGACAGAGACATCCTTCCGGTTCATGATGTCATGAGCATCAAAAAAAAAAAAAAAAAAAAAAAACTCTCCTTGTGATAATGTAGGAAACAAAAACAATCCAGAAATTCGAGAACCTTACTCAAACAAGAAAATTATTAAGGAAGAAAAGACAAAACTGCCTACTTCCATCTGGCCTCTCCTTTTCTCAAATCCAGTCATTAAGTCAAGATCAAACATGTTTTTAGGAAAATATTATGGTTCATGGTGGTTTTTGGTATAATTCCATAATTTCTGGGCACTTAAAAAGTTTAAAATAGGTTGCACATAAAAACTTGGCAGGAAGAGTGACTTGGGGTAATACTGCCGATTATGGTAGTAATTCAGAAACAGATGTTTTAGAATTCACTAATCATTTTCTAAAAAAGATTAATTTATTTATTTTATGTAGGGGGGATGAGTATATGCATGTATGAGTGCAGGGGCCATGGAGGTAAGAAAGGGGATCAGATCTTCTGGAAATAGAATCCAACGTGGTTGGGAACTCCTGGGCGTGGGTGGTAGGTGCTGGGAACCTTCTCTCCAGCCCCTAGAACTTGCTTTTTTTTTGAGACAAGATTTCTCTGTATAGCCCTGGCTATGCTGGAACTCACTCCGTAGACTAGGCTGGCCTCAAAATCACAGAGATCCACCTACCTCTGCCACCCGAGTGATGGGATTAAAGGTGTGTGCCACCACCACCCAGCTGAAATTGCTAATTCTTAAAAGCCCAGGAAAGAGAGCAAATATCCAATGTCTGTCTAACTTATCATGTCTGGATTCTCAATACAGCTCAGCTCCCACTCGGCCTGCATTAACTCAACTGATAACTTTTTTTTTTTCTTCTGAAAGCAATAAATACTCTTCTTCCACTGAACGGTAGGATCATTACAAGTATTGATATTGGCGGGCTGTTAAGCTGACCACATATTAACTTTGCCTCTTGGAAGGCCTGACTGGCGAGTGGCCCTGGGATATACTTTTTCCTACATCCCATACTGCCAAGCTAGGCTCAAGACTGGAATGGAACAAACAAATCTTATTTATGAAATAGTGGACAGTGAGCTCAAAGAATAAAACCCAGGGAAGTGAGGTGAGGTGAGGCTGGCCCATCCTTGCCAGGTAAACACGTTTTGATGTGGGCATTTGCAAAAGCTGAGGCTGCTTGGTTTCCAGAGTGCAGAGGCCTCCAACAGGACCTGAACACAGCCCCGGCTTCTGAAGACTCTGGCCCCTCATAGCTGCGTAATTTGACACAGGAAAGGGCTTCTCTTGTGGATGTGTTCTTTGTTCTGTGAATGTTTCAACACATAAAACACTGGGTCAGTTGTGTCCTTGAACAAATACTTCCCTTGGAAGTTGTGGGAAAGCTGTGCTTACTATTAAAAAAAGAAAAAGAAGAAAAAGAAAACACACACACACACACACACACACACAGTGTGCTAAAGCTGGGTGGGGGGGTGAAGTACTTGATGTGCACACATGGGAATCTGAGTTCAGATAGATGGCATTCGTGTAAAAGTCGGGCGTGGCTGCATGTGTCTGGAACTGGGAGAGGGGCAGAGACAGGACAACTGTGGGGCTTGCTAACTAGTGAGCCTAGGTGAAAGGGTGGGTTCCAGGATCAGTGAGAGACCCTGTCTCAAAAGTTATGGTAGGGAATGACAGAGGAAGGCACTGACATGGACCTCTTGTTTTCCATCCATGATTGCACACTTGCACACACACCTTCTCTCATTCTTGCTTATCAAGAAAGAGTAGAATACAGCTGTGGGGTGCATGGAGCCCTGCCAGGCACAGAGGGAGGAAGCTTAAGGGTTTGGAAAGGGCAGTTGCCCTATGAACTGATAGACTGGTAGAGACATTCCATGGGCTCCACAGAGGATGAATACCATCTCCAGAGCACAAAGCTTGACCAAGGACTTCCGGCCTCACCGACTTATATTCTTTTTGCAAGTATGCAAGTGGCCATTTTTGAAGCCAGACTAATACTAGAAAAAAACACTGTCTCAGGTAGGATAAGGGTTCAGTTCTTTTAAGGTCCTAATGTACAAGAAATGTACAGACTGTACATTTCAAGGCCTTTTGGTTTTAATCTCTCTTGTGTGAGTGTGTGTGTTTGTGTGTATGTATGTGTGTGAGCGCGTGCGCGCATGACTGCTAGTGTGCATGGAAACCAGAAGAGGGTGTCAGAGCCCCTGGAGCTAAAGTTATAAGTGGTTGTGAGCCACTAGCCACAGGTTCTGGGAACTCAAGTAGGGTTCTCTGGAAGAGTATCAACTGCTTGTAATTGCTGAGCCATTACAAGCTCAGTCCCCTTACCTAATAATGCATGAATATGTTTTTATCCCTTCCTTCCTTCCTTCCTCCCTTCCTCCTTCCCACTTCGAGACAGGGTTTCTCTGTGTAGCCCTGGCTGTCCTAGAACTCACTCTGTAGACCAGGCTGGCCTTGAACTCAGAGATCCTCCTGTCTCTGCTTCCCAAGTTTTGGGATTAAAGGCGTGCATGGGCCACCACTGCCCAACTAATGAATATGTTTTTTTTTTTTTTTCAAAAAGGAAAAAGAAAAACCATTGTGCCAATTGTCAGGCCACTTATCTCGACCCCAATAAAATCATTCTCTTATTTATGTTTCAGAAGCCGGTCTTGCCGGAACACTGATTTCCCTGCCCTTTGACTGCCCGTCAAACTAAATGTTACTTACAAGCAATTGACTGCAAGTTGGTTTAACAGCAAGACATCCCTTTAATTAACTGCCTTCTTTTTTATTGCAGTTGACAGGCAATACATTTATAGGATCTTAACTGATTACTTGAGGTCTTAGGTAGTTACATACCAATTGGTAAAGGAAAAATAAAAAAGCCTGCATTAAGCCTAATGAATAGGCTTTGTGGTTAACAAATCTCATGAGTAAAAGAGAAATCTCAGTAACTTCAGAGAACTTTAGATTGAATGTCAGCACTATTTTTAATAGGAAATTATTAACCTCACTAATAAAAAAATATGTTTCATCCTACTTTTCTAGACAAAACTGTTCCAGAGACACTGCTGATCTTTCTCTCAGACTGACTTAGCTTCTTGTGGGAAAATCTACCCCTGATAGTAGAACAAATAAAAACATAAACAATGCATGTGTGTTTGTTTCGGGGTGTGGGGGTTGCTCTCGGGAGGGCAGGTGATGAGAAGCCCAGGAGAGGGCGCAAGATGACCTGGAGCTAGAGTTCCAGAAAGAGCCACCCGATAGGGGAGCTGAGAACAGAATTAGCATCCTAGGCCAGAGCAGAACGTTTTCCTCACCACTGAGCCACCTCTCCAGCCTCCACCAATACTGTGCTTCAACATCAAGAGATGAATGAGGTCCTAGATGGCTGGTGAATATACCATAAAACCGCTCTAAAACCCTTCGATCGTTAGACATGACACTGTACATAGAAGAGAAGCACGCACAAGGTAACATTAGCAGGGGGGAAAATAGCTGAGCTCTCCACAGTCCACATGACTGCGATGATGTTTATTGGGGAGTAGAAAAAAAAAGACTAGGAGGAAGCAAAAACCACACAGACGGACCTCATCGTGATTTCAATTCGCTTGTTCTACCTCCGAACTTTCTCTCATTTACGGCTTTTGTAATGAGAAGGAGGGCCTGTTGCTGAGGAGGAAGTGGATTCTCCCCCAGGTCTTAATTAGGTGATATTCTAGACGCTTAGCTGTCCAGCAAGAACACTCCCAGAGAGTCACGTTCACAGCGGGGACGCCTGGCTGCCTGCTGACAGGAACTCCATCTTCTCTAGAAGAGTGTGAGAGCGGGGGAGACGGACAGGTCGGGGGAAATGCCAGCTCTTGCATTCTCAACAAGCCAACTCTCAGTAGTATAAGGGGTCATTAAAACCACACTACTACCCCTGCCCTGCCCACCCCCATCCCCCCCAAAAGGCAAGAAAACACCCACTCTTGTTATCTAATACTCATGGTGGAGAGACTTCATACCCGCACATACGAAGAAACCAAGAGGGAGGAATAAGCCAAACTCAATTTAATTGGGAGCTCTCCTGACAGAACAGTTATTAATAAGGCTGTATTGTACAAACCCCAAGAAACCCCCAACATCGTGGACTACACCAGCAGAGAGGCATTTAACATCCACCATGCCTCACTCCCCATACACTTGGGTCTGCTCATCCATTCCCGCCCCCTCCTACCAAAACCAAACCTCCCAATCCTCCTCCTCCCTTCTCCAAGCTCTGGATTCTCAAATCAAAGGGGGGAAAAAAAAACTTGTCTTGAGCAAACCCTCCATCAATTATTCACACGATATTACAGTGTATGTCAGCAATCTCTCGGTGTTTAAAAAACTTAACTACAAGCCAATTAAAATGTAAACTGAGAAAGACGGATGGAGCGGCTTGCTCTGGTGTGAACTTGAGCAGCTCCTAACGTGTGTTACAACTTCCAGACCCGCTAATTTGACAGCTACTTTCATCGGCAGGGCAGGGCCCTCCCCCGCCGCCATGACTTCCCCCTCTTTGTCTTAATGGAGTGCGTCTCCCAGGGCGAATGGTTCCATACCCTTCCATTAGGGCAGATGAGGCCTCTGGGCCCTTGCAAGGCAGCCCACGCTCTCCAAGAGGAAGCTATTAACACAGTTTCGTCTTTGTTTTTAAGGACCTGTCATGGACTCCAGGTTGCAGGTTGGAAGTCACATGGTTTTCATTTAAGAAAGAAAGAAAGCGGTGTGGGGGGCAGAGGTGAGGGCAGAAAAAGTACACGCAAGAGCTAACGTTGAAAAATGCTACAAGAGACAACCATTTGAGACAACACTAAGCCAATCCTCTGCTGCTGCCCAGTGGTCTGTGCGCTTCACCCTGACACCTCCTCTTCATCTTGACTGCATGAACTGGAGACAACTTAGCAGCAGTACATCATGCTTTTGCAGTGCAGTGGGGTGGGGGTGTTCAAACCAAGCCTTGTGCAAGGTAGGCAGGTGCTGAATGAGTAAGCTATACCCCGAATCCCCACTGGGTTTCTGAGACGCAAATGCGTTGATTAATATTGATCATCACCCTGACAGCATCAGGAATCACCAAGGAAACAGACCTCTGGGCTTCCCTGTGAGGGAGTTTCTAGATTGGGCTAACTGAGGAGAGAAGATGTACCCTGAAAGCAGGTGGCAGTATGCTATGGGCTGGGGACCGAATGAAAAAAAGAGAAATGAGCTTAGTAACAGCATTGAACTCTCTACTTTCCAAGAGTGAATGTAAGTACCTGTCTTATATCCCTGTGGCCACCCCTTTCTCTGCCATGATGGACTGTTCACTCATACCGTGAGCCACAATAAATCCTTCTTTCCTCAAGTGGCGTGTGTCACAAATGTATCACATCAACAAGGACAGTAAACAATACAGAGAGGTATTAAACCACTGCATGCCTTTGAGCCATTCTAGTAACAGCCCTAGGACAGTGCCTCCACACCCCTTTTCCTGCCCATCCCTTCCCTTTCTACTTGGACATCTGCACCTACAGTGAAACCAGAGCTCTCTGGGCCAGGTTGGGACAGGGACACAAGGTCAGGTTATTAAGGTTTCTGCATTCTCTCTCTCTCTCCTTTCTGGAATGTGAGTTTTCACTGGCAGATCATATTCAGGCCAAGGACATTTGATCTACCTAAAGAAAGATGGGTCTGAACTGTGAAGGCTCCCTAGCCTTGGCAGCCTGGCGCCTATCAAATGGAATATTATTGCAATTCAGTTTTTCTGTTCCTGCTTCCTCACTAGACACACAGTTTAAAGAAGAGACAAAAACGGACTTCCCTAAATAAAAGGGAATAAAACTTACCCTAGTCCGCAGAAAGATACTGACCTCAATCATGAGACCTCACCTCGACTGATCTACTCTCTGCCCCTTGTATACATCAGGTCAATCAGAAAGGTCCAAGTTCATGAAGAAAGAGTACCAGCCAAAAGCAACATAACCACAAAAAAATATTGGTTCCCTATGAGCTAATGAGCATGGTATTAGTGACTCATTATGTCAAATTAATGCATTGGAAAAGATACTAATCAATGAAGTAAGTAATTCATTACCTTTTAAAGCATCAGTATAGGCCAAACTCACAAAGACAGATGTAACTGGAAATAAATTAATAACTGTGTAGTTGCTATCACTGAATGAGAAAAGGAAAAACACAACTCCTCTCCTTTCCTCCTTCCCATGCTGTCGATTGTGGAATTCTCTTGACTGTTAACTGATACAGGCTACCTAGTCCACAGTGGGTGGCACCATTCCCTAGGCAAGTAGATCTAAGCTGTATAAGAAAGCTAGCTAAGCATGAACCTATGAGAGGCAACAAACAACATTCCTTCTCAGCTTCTGCTTAAATTCCCACTCTAATTTCCCTTCACGATGGTCAGTAACTTAGAAGGTGAAAAACCCTTTCCTCCTCCAAGCAAGCAGCTTTCGGTCTGTGTTTTATCACAGCAAGGAACCTCGAACACCAGGTTTTATCTCCTGTTAGGCAGAGAAGACTCTGTACTCTGCAAGCATGCTTCATGCTTATTTGATCAAATTCAGTTAGCAGGTGTGTATCAGGAAAGCTTACGGGTTAAAAATGAAAGGCAGATGGTTATCCGAGTGGTGCAGATAATCAATAAATTCATTTTGCTATTTAATCCTGCTGAATTATTTACCACAGTGGCTTTCAGCCCTCACTGTGCAGCGAATCATGTGAGGAGTGAGGAGATTTTAAAACTACAGATAGTGAAGCTTTTAAGTGCTATGGTTCAGCTGGCCAAAGATAAGTCCTGAACACCGGTGTGTGTGTGTGTGTGTGTGTGTGTGTGTGTGTGTGTGTGTGTGTGTGTGTAAATTAAATGTAGTGATGCCAAGGGCTAAGACTAGATGGGCGAGTAGAAGAACGGGCAGCATTAAGGACCCCATAGATTCTGGCTGCCTTTGACACCTTCGGCCTTTCACCTGCCGACATCCTGCTACTCACTACATCTTCTTCATATTTGTGTCTCTGTCTTCTAACAAAATACTCCACATGGGCCGTTTTATGCCCTAGTTTTGAAAATATGGATTCTAACGATGGAACCAGTTTAAAAACCACCGAAAGGCCGAAGAGATGGCTTGGTGGTCAGGAGCGCCCGCTGTTCTCACACAGGGCTGGAGTTCAGCTCCTGTTCTCACACTGGGCTGCTCACCACAACCCGTAACACCAGCTTTAGGGGATCCCCCTCTCTTTCTGCCTCCACATACAACTGTACTCCTGTGGGGATATACCCTCCACCACACATACCTAATTACAACCATAAGACGATTCCTATAGAGATCGGCAAGAATGGCTGCCATCAGATGTGAGTAGCAAGTGTTGGTGAAGATTCTTGGAAGTGGAACACAGGGTCTGAGGGGACACTGTTAGGGATGGAGAGTGCACCCGTTTCACAGGCAGCCCATAACACAACTGATGAGACATGATGGCAGTGCAGATCTATAACACAGACTTTGAAACCAAGAGAAAAACAAGTGAAACAAGTTAGCTACAACTGAGTCACATATCCCATGCTTCCATTTCTGAAATGTGTTGAACAGGCAACAGCCCACCTGTCCTCCAGTATCCTAACAGGCATCTGGCTGGCTGCACAGCTGTACTGCCGAAGCCTAAGCTGACCATAAGGTATTTTTAGATTATGGAACCTGGATCTTAGTTCTAACATACTTTACGTATATGCATTCCAATCCTTTAGTTGAATAATTATCCCTTCTAAGAGGAGAAGCTCTGGACATGCCTAGAACAGTGGTAGAGCCCCTGCTTAGAATCCCCCAGTGAGGGGCTGGGGTGTGGCTCAGTGGGAGAGCACCTGCCTAGAATCCCCCAGTGAGGGGCTGGGGTATGGCTCAGTGGGAGAGCACCTACCTAGAATCCCCCAGTGAAGGGTTGGGGAGTGTGGCTCAGTGGTAGAGCACCTGCCTAGAATCCCCCAGTGAGGGGCTGGGGTGTGGCTCAGTGGGAGAGCACCTGCCTAGAATCCCCCAGTGAGGGGCTGGGGTGTGGCTCAGTGGGAGAGCACCTGCCTAGAATCCCTCAGTGAGGGGCTGGAGTGTGGCTCAGCCAGAAAGCACTTGCCTAACATGCATGAGGCCCTGGTCTCTCTTGCCAGAACCACAAAACAAACAAACAACATCGGATAGCCGTTTGAGGAAGACTGACATCTATCATTACGGAAACTGTGGAATCATAAAGTCTCAGAGGCAGTGGAAGAAGAAAGGACATGTGTAAGAACATGGTGTCTTTAAATCGATCTCCTTGCTACAGGGTCTCTCCAGGCAATCAAGTGTACTGCAGCGCTCCTCATAACCACCCCTCCTTCCCCGCACCACACTGTGCAAACTTCATGTGGCTCCAACCAGCTCTCCTCTCCTTCCGTTCCCCATCAGAGCTTCCATCACACCACGACTCTTGAACGGTTCCCTCCTCCATCATAAGCTACTCTTCGAGGCTTGCCTTTATTCTCACCTCCTCCACGAAAGGCTGAGTAACACACAAGTCACAGACTTGTGGCCTCAGCTCGTCCCTGCGAGTGATGCATTCTTTGAGAACAAGGGTAAAGTCCCAAATTTCTCGACTGTCAGAATGATGGGCTCCTGGCAGACGGACTGGCGGAATGACCAAGCCAACGGACCTGGCTGTGAGCGCTGGCTGGCTGGCCCATCCACGTGTACAGCGCTCAACCTCTACCCAGCAGTTTCTCCTCCAGTTCCAAGCAGGTTTCCTCTCTGCACACTCCCTCCCCCCGCCCCGGCTGTGGGCTGTTCTGGGGGAAATCACCCCCATGGGACAATTATCATCGATGGGTAGCTTCTAATCTTAAGCTCCAGCTGAACTGCAGCTGCCATGGCTGTTCTGTTCTGCGCGCCGCTCTGATGATAAATATTTAACCAGGACAACCTCCCTTTCCTTTGCGTCTATGTTCCTGCTTAATTATTTTAACAAAACGGCTGTTTCAACCATTTACAGCTCTTGTCAAATCTCTCACTACACATGGCAGCTCATAGTTTTGCTGCCTTCACTGGTAAGAAAGCAGCTGCCAGGCTTTTGACTTTCCACAGTCACTGACACGGCTCTACCCTCACCGCACCGTTAGCGCCTTTTACCCAGCGATTTTTGGTAGTTTGAGGCTCTTGAGGTCGTATACGGCTACAAAGGATGCTGTGACGTGACCCCGAAAACAAATACTGAGATGCAGCTTCTCTCAGCCAGGGTCCTTGAGGGACAAAGATAAGCAGGGCTCTTTTTCCACTTCATGTCGGACATTCACTACAAAGTAAGGTATCTTAGATATGAGGACTACTTGTGGCTGCGGCATATAACCCTAGCTTGCCCTGCATTCGATAGAAAAGCTGGTCCTTCTTCATTTGGAATGGACTGTGCTTGTATCACATTTCACTTACATGTATCTCTTCACTATCTTAGTATCTTCTCTCCCCTTCTAAACATCTCTGCTCCATGCAGGCACAAGCAAGCAAGCACCCAAGAAGGTCAGCAGTCACCGCGTTATCTTCTGAGCTCGAAACACTTCACCCTGTGTGCATGTGTATGAGGTGGTATGTATACGTCTCCTTGCATGCATGAAGGAGGATAGGTACATGCAGGCACATATTCACATGTTTGTGGTAGTGTGCATATGTGTAAGCATGTGTGCAGGTGTGTGCATGCGGAGGTCCGAGGTTGAAGTCAGGTGTTTCTCTTGATTGCTCTCTATATAATGATTTGGCTGGTCTAGATAGCTGGCTTGCCCTGGGGAAACTCTATCTCATCTTCGGGCGTTAGGATTGCAGGTGGGCTACCATGCTTGCTTGGCATTTACATGGGCTTTGGGGATCTGGACCCTGGTTCTCACGTTTGTATGGCAAATATTTTATCGGCTGAGCCATCTCCCCCGCCCCTCTAGGTGCTAGATGCCACTGAATTCTCACACAACTCTATAAAGAGTGAGTACTGATTTCCTTTTAGAATGAGGACACAGTCACCGAAAAGAACGTCATGAAGAAAGTCACGATCTGGTAAACGGTAGGCAGGATTCTTGGTCGGTCTGAACTTAACTTTTGGATGCTGTCAATGAGCAGGTGACCCTAGCGCACAAATCCTTGCTTTCCCTACACACACACACACACACACACACACACCTGTAGCTGAAGTTTTTCTGGTCCTGCCTGGCTCCCATTACATGGACCCAAGTGAAGACACAGAGGCTTATATTAATTAAAACTGCTCAGCCATTAGCTCAGGCTAACTACTGGTAAGCTCTTACACTTATATTAACCCTTATTATTAATTCTTTTTATTGTTTAGCCACGTGGCTTGGTACTTTTTCTCAGTTCTGCCTTCACATCTTGCTTCCTCTGTGTCTGGCTGGCGACTCCTGACTCAGCCTTCCTCTTCCCAGAATTCTCCTCTCTGCTTATCCTGCCTATACTATACTTCCTGCCCGGCTACTGGCCAATCAGCGTTTTATTTATCAACCACATCAGAGCAATGCATGTTCACAGCGTACAGAACGGTATTCCCATCACACCGCTGCTCTTCTTCTCTGCCTCGTCTTCGAGCTGTGGCTTTTTTTCTCTTCATGGCCCACCATTGTAAGCACTTGCTGCTCACTTGTCTCCATTTCTTCACCCTCTGACGCGGTCTCCGTTCCAGACGCCTTCTGGAAACAGTCTTTGCTGAAGGTTGGGGTAGCCAAGCTAGGAGTGCTCTGGGATCAGATAACTGCCATTGCTCCCATCTGAAGGCTTTCATTTCTTCTGCTGCATCAGCCTTTTATAGACACCCAAGCATACCCCTCATGATAGCTTTCGCTGAGTATTCGCCTTCTAAACATCAAGGGTGATTTTTCACTCCTGATCCTCCTGCCATTCCCCCTTCTCTCCTCTTCTTCTTCTGTCTGTCTCTCTCTCTCTCTCTCTCTCTCTCTCTCTCTCTCTCTCTCTCTCTCTCTCTGTCCTCCCTTCTGTTCTTCTTCAACCTCCTAGATATCTTCCTTCTATTCCTGCCCCTCTTTTCCCCTGCCCCACTTTTTCTGTCCTGAGGACCTGAACCCACGTCCTCGTGTGCACTAAATACTGGCTCTGTGTCAGCTACTACCATCAGAACTGTCGTAGTATTTATGACCCAGCTGGTGTTTTTAGATCTTGGTTGAAGTCCCCCACCCCCACCCTGTTCCTGCCCTGCTGTTTCCACAAATGCCCCAGACTTCCCCCAAATGGGGCGACTCCACCATTCTCAAAATCAGTTTTCTGCTGGGCTGCTCATCACAATGATAATGTTTTCACAGTCAGGAACCTCAGGCTACCCTTCTCTCTTCCTTATCAGTCTTTCAGAGCTGTGAATAATCACCTCTAAACTCCCCTTCGAATTCTTTCCTCTCTCAGGTCTCTTGGACTATACCAGAGGAACCCTCACCACTTCTCATTTACAAATTTTCTCCAGTGTGTCCCCCAATCTGACCATGGCACCTGTTATAGACTGATTTCTGCTGGTGTGATAAAAACACTCTAACCAAAAGTGAATTGGGGAATAAAGAGATGTATTTATTTGGTTTACACCTCCAGGTCACACACCATCATTTAGGGAAGTCAGGGCAGGAACTCAAAGAGGGAATTGTGAAGGGATTCTGCTGCTTGGATTGTGGTCCCAGAGGCTCATGCCTAGCTGGCTTTCTTATAGACCCTCCTGCCCCTGGAGGTGGCTAGGTTCAGAGAGTGCTTAGGTGTTCTAGCAGAGGACTTGCTGTCCATATCTGCCAGTTTACAACTACCTGTAACTCCAAGTCCAGGTGACACAGACATAGACCCCCCTCTCAACTCTCTCTTTCACACACATATACACATAATTAAAATGAATCTTAAAGACAATCTGGGGTTGGAGAGATGGCTCAGCAGTGAAGAACACTGGTTGTTCCTCTGGAGGACCGGGGTTCAATTCTCAGAACCCACATTGGAGGTAACTGTAACTCTAGTCTCATGGGATCTGACACCCTCTTCTGCTCACTCATGCAGGCAAAACCCCCATACATGTAAAATAAAAAGAAAAAAATTTTAAAAATGACAATCCCTTGCAGCCATGTCTACAGACCAAAAAAAAAAAAAAAAAAAAAGTTCTGTGCCAGGAGGTGGCGGTGCATACCATTAATCCTAGAACTTGGGAGGTGAAGGCAGGTTGATCTCTGTGAGTTTGAGGCCAGTCTGGTCTACAGATTGAGTTCCAGGACAGGCTTCAAAGCTACAGAGAGAAACCCTGTCTTGAAAATAAAACAAGAAAAAGAAAAAAGAAAAATCTCAGTTACTCCACTGAGGTTCTAGTTGACTCTAGGCTGTGTCAAGTTGACCGTTAATGCTACCCAAGGCAGCACCTTCCTCTTCAAACCCTCGTGTGTACTCTGCAGTGCCCAAGGCCTACCCTACAAGGCAAGGAAGACGTCCCACTCCCAGTGACCTTTGCCAAACAACCCTATTCCAGACCAGATTAGCAGAGCACAAACACACTCACTTTGCATGACGTTTATACATAACATTGTCATCTACAAGATTCATGCTTGAGAACTGTATAATCAAGTCACAAAAAATTAAAAAAAAATAATAATTTGGGCTGGGTCATACCTATGGTTATCCCAAACTGTACCCCCACCAGGCTGCAAGTTGGACACCATGCGCTAGTGCGTTCTCATGCTTTGGACACACCGCTTTCAATTCTCCGCTCCCTGGCGGCTATTCATCCAACAAATGTATTTTACAGTCATCTGCAGGAAGCCTGTACTGTATCTACCTTTATGCTAACACATCGGCACTGCTCATATTTCTGTTGCATCTTGTGTAGTGTCTCATGATACTTGTTTGGGGATCTGCCCTTAGGAGAAGTGTCCAGCTATACTCAGCTCCTAGGGAAAGGACTTGGAGGCAGGGACAGTTAGACTTAGTGCAACTTTATAAACACTGGGGTGCTGGGCATATAGCTTAGCTGGGAGAGTGCTTGCTAAGCACAAACAAAGTACTGAATTCCATCCCCAGCACCACATACACTGAACACAGGGTTGCACACCTGCAATCCTGACACTTGTGAATGAGAGGGAGGAAGATCAGAAGTTCAACGTTATCCTCAGGTACAAAGTGAGTACAAGGATAACCTGGAATAACCCTGTCTGAATGAGTGAGTGGAAGGAAGGAAGGAGGAAGGAAGGAAGGAAGGAAGGAAGGAAGGAAGGAAGGAAGGAAGGAAGGAAGGAAAAGAAAGAATAGCTAGGGTAAGCTTTGGTTTTAGATGTACATATAATTCAAGTCTAGAAATCATTTTGTTAGAATTTAAGTTGCTCCATGGTGACAGGCATCATTCATTCACAAAATATGCTTCCTGAATGAATGAAAGAATGAATTAATGAATATGGACAGATCACTGAACAGAGCTGCCTAACACGGTCCCCTTCTACCTGCCCACCTCTACCCCAAGTAGGAAAGTCAGTAACTGCCTCCCCAGTGACTTCCAGAAACATCTGGTCATTAACACCACAATGGCCATCATCAAAACTGCACCGTTTAATATAGCTAGAGTATAAAGTTTCTTAGCAGCTTAGGCTGATTACCAAAGCAGGCATTATCTTCAAATTTATCTTATCGGGAGGTTAAACACAGTTCCTCGTCAGAACACTTAACTCTCCAATATGGTCAATTACCAGATAATAGTGCCCCCTTTCTCATGTCTTACCACTTAACTGGTCTGATCAATAAATAAGTACACACTGCATTATTAAGACTGCGCTGATGTCAGGCAGAAACTGCAGTCCAGGCACTTGGAGCCTTAAAGAGAAATTCCTCTTACAAGTTCTTCCATGTGCAGGAACCCATGGTGCCCATCCCACACAAACACATTTCCTGGAACCTCCCATTGCCGCATGCAGACATAACAAATGAACTTTTCAGCTAGTTCTGAGCCAAAGGAATCAAACTAAGCATGATTCTGGGGTTCGGGGTGATGGCTCTATCGGTCACACACTTGCTGTGCAAGCAAGAGAACCTGAGTTCAGATGCCCAGTGCCCATGAGTGTGTCAGTTTTCCTATAATCCTGCCATATGGGGACAGAGACGGGATTCCTGAGACAAACTGGCTACCTGGGCTAGCCAAATTGGTGAGCTTCATTCAGATTTAGTTAGACACGGTCTCAATAAATAACATGGAGAGTGACCAAGAAAGACAGCATATACCAGTCTCTGGCTTCTTGGCACATGCACAAGTCCACTTATGCCCCCTCCCAAATACATATGCACACAAACCCTGTCCACACAGGGATGCACACCACCACCACCACCACCACAACTAGTATGTAGGAGGGCACACCTGTAATCTCATCACTTGGGAGGTGGAGGCAGGAGAATCAGAAGTCCAAGGTCATCCTCAGCTATACAGAGAGTTCAAGGCCAGTAGGAGCCTCTATATGGGACCCTATCTCATAAGCAATGAACTAATTAATCAACCAAACAACTAAACAAAACAAAACAAAACAAAAAGCCAAACTAACTTCCACTGTCTAAATGACTATTAGCTGCTACACATGGAAAAGCTAAGTATATTTCTTTCCAATATAGTCAGACGTAGTGTTTTCTAATCGAGTTCCCTTTCTTCTGCAAATGGAAGAGATGCCAATATTACATGTAATGGCATATAACTGCCACCAACATGATCATGACCTCCTATGGACCCCATGAAGACAAAAAGGGGTTACTATCGGGTATTTTCTTCTACTGCTCTCTACTTTATTATTTGTGAAAGGGTCTTTCACAAAACCTGGAGCTTGCCATTTCAGCTACAAAAACTGGCTGCTGAGCTCCAGGAATCTGACTGTCTCTACCAACCACAACTCCCACCCGGTGTTGAGGTCACAGAGGAGATGCTGGTATGCCCAGCTTTCACATGGATGCTGGGGAAATCCAAACTCAAGTCCTCACACTTAGACAGCAAGCACCTTACCTACTGACTCATCTCCATGGCAGGCTCCTAGTCCTTTAAATGGGTCTCTGCTGGCTTAGAATACTAGGGAACATATGTACTTGCAGGGAGGCTGCAAGTGATATTCCGAATTCCCTGGAAAGAAACATTTAAACACTGGATCCTAGGAGGGTATGTCAGGATTTGATGCCTTTTCTGGGGCAGAACCTCCCTGTACGCTGTTGCTCTGTCTCTGCTTAGCTTCCCTGGGAAGGGTGGACCTCTTGGAGGCAGGATGGGGGAAGACAGTGGAGAATGTAGGGGCCACGGAGAAAGGCTGTGGAGGAAAGGCTGGTCTACAGGGTTCACTGGGTCTGGCCCCCATGCTGATCTGGCTCTTGCTTCATTGGAAGGGTTTCACCATCCCCTATTGGCATCAGGATAAAAACTTACTGTGATGTTGAAAGGAGCCATTCGCCTGGAGATGGAAGCAATTAACGACAGAGCCCCAGCAGGGTAGTCCCAAGGTCTGCATACATCAGCCCCTGTCCTCTCCAGATTCTGAAGAATTCTTGTGGTTTTGGTATTTCCATGGAAAACTCAGTTGGGTTTCCCCAATCATCATTTCAGCTGTGTTCGACTTTTCCTGTGAACTGTCCTTAGGTTAGATCGACTGAGAACTAGAAGTGTTCAGTATGCCTGTTAAGTTTGGGTCAAAGAGAGTCCTTCTCTTCGTGGGGAGGAGACGTGCGGCTGCCTACAGTGACAACAGACAGAGAGGTAACATGTTCCGGTGTAGGCAGACCTCCACAGAGCTGACTAAAAGATAAAGATATTGAAAGCAGGGAGGGATGGGAGGATGGGATCTCAGACACACAGTGATGGACATCACTGAAGGCTTTATTGAGTTTAACTAATGAAGGAGTTAATTAAGACTATGTGGTGTATGTCCATGTTCTGTGTGCTCCTCCAGGTAGGCATGGAGGTGTGCAAGCATGTGTCTATGATACCAGAGGTTCGACGTTAACTGTCTTCCTCATTAACGCTCCATCTCCCTTTTGAGACAAGGTTTCTCACTGTGCCTGGAGCTTCCCGATTTAGCTATGGAGTTCCGGGGATCCTCCTGTACCTGCCTCCCTGGCACGGTGGTCATAGGCGAATGCCACACACACCGGGCTTTTTATACAAGACCCGGGGATGTAAAGCCAGGACCTCATGGTTACAGTGGCCTGAGGCGGGCATGCTCCCCTCTGTCTGGCCTTAGGCTGAGGTGGCATGTGGAAAGCTGTTCCCTCCTACTTCAGCACCTCCAAAACATTTCTGACCACAGACCTGGCAAATTCTCAGGCCTGCTACAAACACTCGCTGACTTTTCCCACTTAAGCCCCAAACACTGAATCCCTCAGTTCTACCCCATAAACTAATCCTGCCATCAAATTATCCCACGTACAATGTGCTCCCTTTGCTTTTTAATGTGCCTCCAGGAATCAATGGGGGGCAATTTTCTGGAATTTATGCAACATTCCTTAAGGGGTCATTCTTAAGCGACAGGAAAACCTTTGTGAAATTCTACCAGGGAACCGGGGACTGATCCAATTTTCCTACATGGATTTCTTATTTTTAACTAGATGAAAACCCACAAGTTTTGACCAGTTCCAAGCATCATGAAAACACCCTTTGTTTAAACAATGTCTCTACTGGAGCGTTTTCCAGCGTATAAAGGTGATTTCCAGTGTGATACAAAATCCACTAGGGCCTTTTAAAACTAGAGGTGGAGAGGGCGGGAAGGGGAAGGAAAAAAGTTACCCACTCAGCAGACGCCTTGATGGTCTATAACCTAGCGTGTATGGCATGTGCCCCACCTGGCTGTAATACAGTGAGCCCCTTGAACTGCTGAGCAAAACCCACGGTCAGAACTGAGAAGCCTGGCGAGGAAATCCATCCACAAGAACCAATCCAACTTGAGGTAAAAGCCGTCTGTACCAGCGCCAATCATCCTTCTCCTCAAATGATTAGTTTCCATCTCGTTTTGCTGACAAGCAAGTTATGCCACATTTTAATAGGCAATAAAATCTATTATTAAATAATTAGTAGCTAAGAAACAGAAATTAGAGGCTATTTCCCTTCAAAGGCCTCCCCCAGTACTTCAGCTTTCTGATGCTAAGCAACTCGACCCAACAGAGATGGATGGGAACCTGATGCAGCAGTTTACTGTGAGACGATTACCAGGCTAATGAGCGTTCACAGAGACTGGAGTGGGAAAGAGATCTAGAAAGCTCCACCTAACCCCAGTTACGTCTGATCTGCAGCGGGGTCCCGGAGGAGCAGAAATTCTTCCCGCCCGTTCCTTGTTCTGAGCACATTAATTAAACTCTGAAAGGTAAAGGAGTATTGATGTCTCTCCCTTCTCTCCCGCTTCGCCCCTCAGGTAGTGTCTGCTGCTTGTTCAGCCCTGAAGGTAATAGTTGCACTAACTGGAAAAAGCCCCACCAAGACCAATTAAGGTCTTTACTAAGAGGCTGAAAAAGAGACAAATGAAGGCAGAAAGCCCGATTACAAGGAACCTTTGTACGGATGTAAAGCAATTAGAGCGGTCCCCGGGGAGGGGGGGGTGCGGCTCCGGAAGCACATGGTTTTACAGCCTGTCTAAACTTGGAACAATCTATCTTTTTTTAGGTGGAGAATAAAAGTGAACCCTATATTAGTGTCATATATCAGCGGCGAGTACCTGCTAGAACAGTAAAGCTTCTCCGAGAATCCCCCGTGCAGGGCGATGCTGTGAGGACTTTGCTCTCACAGGCAAGGAAGGCAGACCAGACTACTGACAAAACAGCCTGTATCCGGGGTGGGGGTGGGGGGATGGGGGATAGGGGTGGGTGGGGGAGAGGCCCTTCAGGGGTGGACATGGCCCGAGAGGAGAATGGAGGAGAAGGAAAAGCGCCACAGAGTGGTGGGTAGGTACTGGAAGAGGGGGCCAAGGAGGACCCTGAACAAGGGCTGAAAGATGGCATCACAGGTCAACAGTCTTTGGAAGAACAGAAAAACTTGGTGGAGATGGTCCCTGAGGGATATTTTATCAGCAGCCACATTCCAGCTATGAACCCTCCTTCTGATCATGTGATATTCTAACAAGTTAGTGCTGTGTTGCTCCATATCAGATGAGGCCAACTGGTAGGTCTTGAGACTCAGATGTAAGAACATGGGACGTTTTGTATCTAGGATTATGTGCACATGCACATTAACGCCAGAGCTCAACCTCAGGTTCTTTCCTCTCCCAGTTTTGAGATAGGCTCTCTCCCTGGGAACAAGGGTCACTGATTAGGCTAGTGAGCAGTCTAGTGAGCCCCAGGGATTTGCTGGTCTCGGCCTCCTGACTTCTGTGATGATAAGCACATGCCACCATGCCATCTGTTTGTTTGAACATGGAGTCCAGGGGTTGAGCTGAGGTCTTCATGCATAAGGTCAAAACATGCACTTTACTGACGGAGCGATCTCCATGGCCTCTGGATGAGAATGTGGACTTATAAGCTGATTTCTGGAAATGAAATTATCAGGATGAAGAAACAAACAGTCCCAAGTTAGTTAAACTATTCCCTCAGAATCACAGATTCATCATGTAGTGACGGCATGTTGATAGACGCCTGCAATTCCAGAACTAGGAGGTAGAGACAAGAGGGACAGGAATTCAAGGCAGTTACAAATATACAATGAGTTTGAAGACAGCCTGGGCTGCACGAGACTTCTCTCAAAAAATTAAAGCATGCTAGAACTCTGTAGTGACTTTTTACATAGAAAAGAAGGCAAGCATGTTGATTTTAATGAACTACATTTGGGATGGGAATGCAACTCAGTGGTAGATTACTGGCCTAGATCCTTCACTGAGGGGTTGGGGGTGTGGCTCAGTGGTCGAGTACCTGCCTAGAATCCCCCAGTGAGGGGCTGGGGTGTGGCTCAGTGGTAGAGCCCCTGCCTAGAATCCCCCAGTGAGGGGCTGGGGTGTGGCTCAGTGGTAGAACACCTGTCTAGAATCCCCCAGTGAAGGGAGGGGCTTAGCATGTGTGAGGTTCTAGATTCAATCATCAGTCCAGAAAAAAAAAAGTCTACTTTCTATAACATCAAAATCTAACTAAACTATCATTTCAATGCCCAATAATGTATCTGAAGCATCACATCAACACACAGGGGACAAGATAGGAACTCACTGCTTATGAGGCATTGTGTGTATTTTATACCTACAGCACATCTCAATGTGCTCAGTCATCATATGTGAGTCATGGTCACTGCGGGGAACATTGTAAGCCTGCTTTAACTACAGGCCTGGAATCTAGCCTACCAGTACCTTACCATGGAATCATGTATAAACGACTCAAATTCTTAGAGACTTTAAGTTATTCATCTTAAAGGTGTAAGTCTTTATTAGTCAGGATCATTAAAAGAAAGAGAATCTAGGCTGGGGAGATGGCTCAGTGAGTATAGTGTTTGCCTAGTAACCAGGAAGATAATGTCAATCTCTAGAATCCACATTATAAAAAACAAACAAACCCAAAATCCAAGTGAGGGGGCACACACCTATAAATCTTATACCAGGGGAGATGGAGACGGGGGATACTGTGGTCTTCATGGCTAGCTAGTCTAGGCAAATTTTGTGAGCTCCAGGCTCAGTAAGACTATGTCAAAAAATAACTAGAAGGCTAGTGAGATGGTAACAGGCAAGTGTGCACATGTACTTGTACACACACAATAGCAAAATGTTTTTTTTTTCTTTTTGTTCTGTTTTTCTGAGACAGGGTTTCTCTGTGTTGTTTTGGGGCTTGTCTTGAAACTCACTCTGTAGACCAGGCTGGCCTTGAACTCACAGAGATCCGCCTGGCTCTGCCTCCCTAGTGCTCTGATTAAAGGCATGTGCTACCACTGCCTGGCACAATAAACAAAATGTAATAAAAATAATTTTCAAAATATTGTAGAGCAATTAAAGAAGACACCAGACATCCATTTCTGGTCTCTACACCCAAACATAAATAAATACATGGGTAACTCCATGCAAATTTCAAACACATAAAGATGTATATACAAAAGCACAGAGCAAATGACTTACAAATTTAAGATGAGCATGTATACACAAAGAGGATCATGGAAACTCAGTCACAAACCATGGCACAAAGTAACTATTAGTGAAAACTCCGTGAATGTATCTGAAGGTGAATTAAGAGGTGCCAATTGCCATGGAGACAGACATTTAAGAAAGCTGTTTGGACTTTCTTATCTTGTAGGTTCTTTACTTCTGAGCCTACCGGAAATGCCAAGTGATTCTGAACAGTGATTGGAGACTGGAGCTAAACGAACTAGGAAGACCCGGCCTTGGCAGCGGTTGTTGCTATGGGATGGCATTGCAGGATCTCACACGATCCCTGCACAGGAAGAAACAAGGTGAACACAGGAGCACAGTGAGAAAGGGAGCTAACATCTTCCAGAGACGTCCATCTTACCAGACTTCAGCATTTACAGAAGTGATCAGCCAGAAGAACTCTGGCTGCAGGTGAAGAGCTGGTAATTGCTCAGCTCTTTTTCTTTTTAAAAAATTTTTGAGAACTAATAATTCACATTGAGTCACAGAATTAAAAAAAAAAAAAAAGGCGGCATTTAGCATTCAACAGAGAAATAATTAACTTTTAAAGTTAGTCAGTCAACTGAAATGCCAAGCCGGGAAGGGGGAAGTGGAGCTGACAACAAGAAGGGATACAAGGGGACATTAATTAGGTACAAGCAAACATCTCTCCTAATAGCTCATGCTCTCATTCGCCAAATGTCAACAGTGGATATTAACACCAGATGCTGGCATGCAGTCTCCTGACGCCGAAGCTGGGCTTTGAGTGTGCTCAGAGGAAAGACTCGGGGGACGGAGGGGGGTGGGGAGATGACAGGTTCAAGGCTGTGCTTCCTGTTCTTAAGTAATTTAGAGCCCTTAGGAGTGGTGGGGGATGGAGCGCTGGACAGAGAGAGGAAAGTGCTGTCTGTCCTGGTGGAGGCGGCTGGGAGGGGTTTCCACTCCCTTGGAGTGTACAGTGCCCAGCCTCCCTTCTAAAAGAGACTGGAAATGGACCCTCCCGCACTGCTTGCAAGCTCTCACAACAGGATGCTGAAGCCACCACCCTGAGAATAAAAATCATAATCAAGGAATTTAGAAAACCATGGAAAAAGGAATTTTTGATCAACAAAAATGAAGCTCTCATTTTATTTATTGATTTTTTCCCCCTTCTGTGCTTTCAAGTCCATGAATAAAAAGAAGATCCAGTAAGAGCTAACAAGATGGCTGTGCAGGGTAAAAGCACTTGCAAAAAGTCTGACATCCCAAGTTCTATCTCTGAGACCTACATGGTAGACTCAAAGAACCTATATACCTTATAACATGCGCGCGCGTGCGCGCGCACACACACATTCACTAGAATGGAAAAGAAACACAGAGCTGGAGAAATGACTAAGCAGTTTAGAGTACTTGCTGCTCTTGTGAGGATCCTGGTTCGATTCCCAGCACCCACATGGTGGCTTACAACCATCTGTCATGGCTATTGTAGGGGATCTGATACCCTCTTTTGATCTCTTGCAAACATATATATATATATATATATATATATATATATATATTAACATAAATCAATCTAAAAGAAAGACTAAAGACCCAGGAAATCTGTAAGACTTCTGACTTAATGGTCTCTGGAGTCTTTAGGTGACGTCACTCCATTCCCAAAGGTAAATAGAGAAGGTAGCATATTAACCATCTGTCCCACTGGACAACATTCACATGAAATCTCCACTAGGGACTAATCATGCACAGCAGGCCATGACATTGTACACTTTACATCTATACAATTCACAAATACTATTATCCTGCGCTTGCCTTCTAAGTAACGCGATCTAAGCCACATACCTGACCGTGAGATGCAGCCTGGGGTGCAGTGCACTCATCCTACTCCAACTCGTCCCATCCAGCTGTTGAAGCTCCTCCAGCACTGCCTATTTGGTGACTCCAGCTCCAAACAGAAACCCTTCTAACCTTTAGTGGCAACAGGAGAGACCCAGCGTGCTATATACAGCATTCTGTTTGCTCATTCGTAACCGTTTCCCATCCAGGAAAGAGTAGCTTTCACTCCCCAGGTGTGACAACCAGAATGGGACCTGGGTATCAGCATCCTAGTGATTAAGAGACCCAAGGCATAGGATCTACAGGAGCTTATGGGCCTTCCAACGAGGGTGCTGGGAACCAAATCCCAGTCTTCTTGCATTAACAGTGCATGCTCTTAACCAAAGAATCATCTCTCTAGACCCCAACTCAGGCTGGACTCCAATGTAGACATAAAACCTTGAACTTCTAGGATGACCACTGTTGGCAGCACCATGCCAAGGATTATGCAGAGCTAGGGATCAAACCCAGGACTTGGTATATGTTAGGAAAGCAGTATACCGGAGGAGCTACTCTAACAGGCTAATAGGTTCCCCCACTCTCACTGAGAAATTAAATCTCTCTGGAATCTGGAGCCCCTGGGGAATATAAAAAATGATCTTTGTCTGTCTATCTGTCCTCAAGTATGTATTATGCACAAGAATATACAAGGCAGGAGGGAAAAAAACCCAGCAACATACAACAGAACCATAGTCTTCAACGGATGATTATGCTACAGTGAATCAAGCTCACAGTAGCTTGTCAAAGATCCTAGCCTCCAACTTTCTAAGGGTCAATTATACTCTGGTTTTGTGCACTGAGACAATAACCACAGAAGTGTCAATGACTTAAGCCACAAAAAAGGTCCGTGTAGTCCCACTATTAAATAATCATCTTTGTGATGGCTTTTGAATTTCACTTTAATCAAATCCAGTAAGATGCTCCAAATAGCATTTATCCTTTAACAATCAATGCTCAATCTCTAAATCCCAGCTTTTACGTTAATCACTCATGAAAATTCTATTATTCAAGGGCCGATTTAGATCCGCCTCACTGTGTGCCAAGTGGTGGTACAATCAATAAGCCTAAAGTCTGCTCTAGGACCCCTCGTCACCAGCACAGAATTAGAGCTGGAGAAGTCAGGGAGCAGAGGTTTCTTAGATGAAACGCTTGGGGACCAGTGTGACATCTGCTTTGGTGATCTAGTTCACTTCTTCAAACCTCAGGTGAGTGAAACAGAGGATGACAATGGTGTATCTATTTCACATAGCATCTGGAGGGATTATAGGAGAGAAGAAGAACAAAACACCTGGACTAGTTCTTGACCACCATTATATACTTAATACTGACTCGACTATCAACTTCACAGGAACTAGAATCACCTAGGAAACAAGCCAACTGCATGTCTGTGAGGGAGTTTCTAGATTAGGCTCACTGAGGTAAGAAGACAGACCCTGATTACTGGTGGCACCATCCCATGGGCTGATATTCCAGATGGAATAAAAATGAGGAAGTGCGGAGACCCACGTAGCTGGGTCCTGCACACTTGACTGGGGCAAGGAGGGAAGGAAGAAAGGACAGACACACAGATCCAAGTACAGAAGAGCTGGGATCAGGTGGGCCATGCATGCTGATGGAGATGCACTCAGGGAATTTATTATATACCACTGAGTTAGGAGTCATGGTTAGCTCATCTCAGTATGAGGTCTCTGTAAGCTGTAAGCATCCCTGAGGAGGAAGCCGTAGTCAATTTCTGTACAGACTGTCAACATCCATACATGAACTAGGGCAAGACTCTGCCATTTGCCTGAACCTGTCAACATCCACACACGAACCAGGGCAAGACTCTGCCATTTGCCTGAACCTGTCAACATCCACATATGAACCAGGGCAAGACTTTGCCATTTGCTTGAACCTGACTGGGGTCGTTGACATGGCAATGCCCAGGAAACCACTGCACTCAGGACTTCACCATTCCCCACAAGAAAATGAGCTGAGGACCAGCACTCACCTGCTTCTTGACTGCGGATGATGCCACCTGACCAGGCCTTCCCCACCACCAAAGGAGCCCAAATAAATCTTTTCTCCCTTAACTTGTTTTATCACAGTGACAGAAAATGTAATAACTATCTATCCCAAGTACATTCTGGAGGATTGCAGGATGTAGAGGAAGCCATTCAGGGAGAAACAGCAGCGTGGAACTTAATGCAGTGGAAACATGGTGAGCTGCGCTCCTCAAACATGCACAGATCAAGCCAGTGTCCTGGGAAGGGGGTGAGTGTGTGCCTCCTTCATATGGCTGGGGCAGATGTGCTATCCTTGAGTTATCTATCTGTTCAAGATTACCAAGCCATTCACCAACACTCACATACATTTCTTCATGGGCAGGCTATGACCATGGCACATAGACCTCAGAAGCTACATGTGTGTGGATAATGGACCCAGGTTGGTTTGGGGGCCTGGATTGTGCTCCAATGCTTCATTCTAACACAACAAAGGCCAAAAGATTTTAAAAGTAAAGATGATTGTGTGAGGTGCAGGTTGTTTTATACAAGAAGGTATTGCCGGGCGGTGGTGGCGCACGCCTTTAGTCCCAGCACTCGGGAGGCAGAGGCAGGCGGATCTCTGTGAGTTCGAGGCCAGCTTGGTCTACCAAGTGAGTTCCAGGAAAGGTGCAAAACTGCACAGAGAAACCCTGTCTCGAAAAACCAAAAAAAAAAGAAAAGAAAAGAAAAAAAAAAAGGTATTATCTGATAGTAATCAAGTTTCCAGACTATGTTCTAAAATAAAGCAGACATTCCCTGGGTAGCTCAGAAAGGCAAGGGGAAATTGTCTGCTGCCTGGGGAGGTGAACTGACCCGATTAAGACAGTTTCACCCTGAATTTTGAGGGGGAGAGTAAAAAAGAAGAAGGGGGAGAAGAAAAAGGAGAGGAGGAGGGGGAGGAGGGGGAGGAGAGGAAGAAGAGGAGAAGAAGAGGCAGAGGAGGCGGAGGAGGATGATATAACTCCATTCCTGCCACACCACAATAAGAAATAACACGTTATAGACTACCTTTCCCTAGTCCACGCCTCTTTTCGAATGGGAAATGCCTGCAAAGATCCTCATCGCACTTCTGAAAGTGCGGTACAGGACCCTCAATAGATTGTTTTTCCATATGCATACATTCCTGTGGTAAAGCTCAATTTATTAATTGGTCAAAGCAAGAGATTAACAATACTTAATGTAAGAACACAGATAAACCATTAACACTTTAATAAATGTTATGTGACCATTCTCATACAGTTTTCTGCCTCTCCGGCCCCTCCTCCCTTCCCTTTCCTTTCCGATACAGCACTCTCCTATCTTGTGATGGATGATTTAAGTCAGTCAGAGCCCTGGCAGAGGTGAGGATGTCTAATGAGACAACGGAAGCCACCGCTGGCCTATGGGACCACTATCGGAAACACTGGCCTCTAAGGAACTGGAATTTCCTCAGTAGTGTTGGGAGAAAGAAGCGGCTGGAAGCCTGGTGCCTGGAATGAGATTTCACACAGCTCTGACATCTTGTTCAGACGGCCTAGCAGGAGAGACTGGAGCGGAGACAAGGATGGCCAACAGTGGGTGGGCCAGCACCTCAACCAGGACTGCTTGCTCATCTACCCACACCTCTGGTGTTCATTTACACATAAATCTCTTATCAGAAGCCAAAAATGGGCTTGGGTTGGCCACTGGACTTCTCTGTCCCCTTTCCCCGTGTGGCCGCATCTGATACATCTCCTTTCTCCACATTCCACGATTGCGTCTGTTTAACTGGCCTCTTGAGGATGGTGGGAAGCCTAACCACTCCAATAACGAAGCATCAAAACACCTACTGCAAGATGAAGTCAAAGCCATGGGCATCTTGGCACAGGATAGAAGAGATGCATTCCAGGACAACCTACCTGATAACCAAATATAACTAAGTGACTCATGGGGTGTGGAGACCAGGCTTAGGTAAAGGGCAAGAGATATGCACAGCTAATACCGTGGACTATCTGGATAAAAGGATGACTCATATGCTGAGTATATGGGACAGGCACTAAGTATGGTTTTACCGCACTCTTCAGGACAGCATAAACTTTAAACCTATCGATTGGTTTTGTTTTTTTTTAATTTCCATTCAATATTTGTGGATCTTAGTTGATCATAAAGAAAGTTAAGGAGCAAAGGGTGTATTTGGCTTACACTTCAGCATTGCTGTTCATCACTGAAGGAAGTCAGGACAGGAACTCAAACAGGGCAGGAACCTGGAGGCAGGAGCTGAGGCAGAGGGCGTGGTGGTGGTGGTGGTGGTGCTGCTGCTGCTGCTTACTGGCTTGCTCAGCCTGCTTTCTTATAGAACCCTGGACCACCAGCTCAGGGATGGCACTGCCCACCATGAGCTGAGCCCTCCCCCATTGATCAGTAATTGAGAAAATGCCTTACAGCTGGATCTCAGGGAGACATTCCCTCAACTGAGGCTCCTTCTTCTCTTCTGGCTCTAGCTTGTGTCAAGGTGACATGCAAAACTGCAGCAGCTAGTACAATAGGCAAACAAAATTTCAAAGGAGCAGCCACAGGAATCAAACGCTCTGAAAGGAGGAGGCTTAAAGGGACAGAGGGGCTTCAGTTCGGGGAAGATACATTACGACTTAAACCTCTAAGAAGGAGCCGAGAGTAGGTGGGAAGTGGCCACAGCAATCAGAAGTTAAAGGGCTGATTTGAAGATGCAACGCATAAAACTTAAACAGCGGATATGTAAGGTTGGGGATATCTTGAATGACCGAGGACCTGACTTTGATCCCCAGAACTCATGTAAAAAATTGTTGGGTGTGATGGTCTGTGTTTTTACTCCTCATCCTGGGAAAGAGACAGAAGGATCCCTGGGACTCACTGGCTAGCCAGCCTAGCCTGCTTGGTGAAATCTAGGTTACTGAGAGACCCTGTTTGAAAAAACAAGGTGGACAATGAATTCTAAGTTTGACCTCTGCCACCCCCAACCCCCACCATACACAGAGGTAAACACATGGGCACACACACACACACACACACACACACACACACACACACACACACACACACACAAAGAAATCAGGATGTACTACCAAAGGAACTTAGAGAGGAAATGGAAGTTAGGCTGGCTAACAATGACACAGAGGTCACTGTCACAGCACACTGTCATGGGAACCCATGGCCCAAGGGCTGTTTGGGAACAGGCCATGAGAAGGTTCTCTGTACAGAAACTGTATGAGACGGCCTTTAACAGACACTCAACCGTTAGGGTGTATAAGTCTACACCTGGGGGCACGGGGACTGAGTTTAGGTGATGCTACTTTGCAGGACCTTCTGTGAAATGGCATGCATTTTTCCAATCTTGCTGGATTCAGAGAATGAGGACCCAGGAAGCTCAGAACGGTCCACCAACAGCCACATGCTTACTGTTTCCGAACTGGTTCGAATCAAAGGCACAACAGACCTGGCTCTGCAAATAGGCACCTGCCTGCTGGAGCAATCGTAGCACAATAAGAGAGAAGAGCAGACAGCCCAGAGAGCCAAGATGACTCCTAGTCCATGTTTCCCCACATAAGCATATTCTTGGATGCCTCCTGAACACATCCCAAGGCTTGGTATGGGAAGGAGTTATAAACAGTATTGGTAATTTTCAACTTGTCAAGTGGGAAAACTTTGTTCCAAAACAAATGGTTTGGTAGGGTAGGGACATACTGTTAGCCAAATGTCATCTTTGCTTATTCTTGATAAACTCTCTAAAATGTCTCCTAATCCTCCAAAGGTTCTATGTTGTGTTGATCATCTGTTAAAATAAGGTCACTGAATTTAGAGAGCCACCAAGACGGCTGTTCTCTGAATATGTAAGACCAACAGGCAGAACACGTCCATGGGGGTCCAGACATGTTTTTCAAACTACAGATTTTGCACAACTCCTTCAAAATGAAGTCCAGTGCACAGTTGTAAGCAGACAGGTCAGGGCTGGTTTGACTTGGCCATGCATGACCTTGAGGGCAGGGCAGAAATCCCAAGCTCAGGACAGGAAATGATCCTTGGAGTGTAGCTGCAGCACACTTGGGCTCTTTTCATTCCCATCCTTCACGTTCCCTCCCAGCACCCTTCTGGATGTAACTTACGAGTCTCATGACTGTGTCCCTTGCCCTATCTACAGTACTGAGCTGGGTAAGTTCCTCGAACACTTTCCCTTTGAGCGCTTCTCTGCATAAAAATCAAGAGCCGGGCGTTGGTGGCGCACGCCTTTTATCCCAGCACTCGGGAGGCAGAGGCAGGCGGATCTCTGTGAGTTTGAGGCCAGCCTGGGCTACCAAGTGAGTTCCAGGAAAAGGCGCAAAGCTACACAGAGAAACCCCATCTCAAAAACCAAAAAAAAAAAAAAAAAAAAAAAAAAAAATCAAGAGTTGTGTCTGAGGGTCAGGACAGAGACAAGTGAAGTGCCTCAGGCACACAGTTTTAGAATCAAGCCTAGGCTCTTGTCCATACCAGCACTGAACCGGTACCACCCTCAGAGCAAGTGCCTCCATGAATTCTGTGCCTCAGGTATCTCTCTTGTCTCACCTTAATCCTGGCTCTGAGTACATCTAAAACTTACCACATGGTACCAGTGGTCAAACCAAGCCATGCCTCCTGTCAGAAACTCAGGGAAGGTAGCCATTCCATGTTCACTAAGGATCTTAGGCCTGATAACATAACCTTCATTGGGAAATGCTCTGCCTTCTCTTTGGACCCAGCAAATCCTAAAATGCAGGTAAGAGTCCTATCTGTGTGTGTGTGTGTGTGTGTGTGTGTGTGTGTGTGTGTGTGTGTGTGTACTGAGCCATCTCTCCAGCTGATTTTCTTTTTTGCTTTATTTATTCATTTTTATTACATAAGTTTATTTAAGGCCATTTTTCCATGCCAGTATATAATATATTAGCCTTCTGATTTTCTTCCATATCTCACTCTACACTTTGCATATACTATTTATTATATGGTGTTACTATTAGCTATTTATGTGTTAGTAGCTTGAGGTTACAACGGAGGTTACTACCACAGTGTGGCCTTTATTTTATTTTATTTTTCTGTTCTGATGACTGAAAATAAAGCCTATAACGTTACTAGGAAAGATCTCTTAACACTAACCTACACCACCAGGCCTACGTTCCCTTCTGTGTATTCCCAGGGACTTTCAAACTTCCTAGCACACAGTAGGTCTTCCCAAGTGTTTCCCAAGAAAATCAACATGCACTCCAAGGACTATCCAAGCTCAGGGTTCTTCCCAGTTTCCTTTAAACAGGAGTTAATTCCGGGGTCTCAGAGACCGAAAGGAGCCTTCTTGACATGGGAGCGGCGGGCAGGCTGGCTGCGACACTCATTCTGGGAACCCCCTGGCTCAGCATGAGCTGGAGAGTTCTACAACAGCACCACTAACGACCATGAGTCAAGTTAAAACATTTGTTAAACATCATTGATGAAGATGATTAAATATTCCATTTCTGTTTACTTTAATTAATGATAATTAAAACATCATGGGGAGGCTGTTGAAGGCATTTGCATGCACTTCATCTAGGTGTTTGGAGACTTGTTCAATATTGTTCTATCATTGCGATTTGGAAGGTCCTATCATCAGGCTGACATAGATAGATTCTGCCCATCTCTCCTCTGAGAGACAAAGTCGGTACTCTGGCTACTTAAAAAAAAAAAGATTACAAGGTCTTCTTTGCCTTTTATTTATTTATTACACGTATTTGTGTGTGTGGTGTGCATGCATGTTCTAACGTGTGAGGGTTAATGTGTTTGTGGTGCATGAGTATATATGGGCCGGATGATGACTGATGTCAAGTCTTTCCCCCAATTTCCTCTTCACCTCATAGACTGAGGCAGAGTGTCTCACTTGAATTCAGAGCAAAATGATTCAGATAGTCTAGAGCTAGTCAGCATGCTTCGGGGATTCCCGATCTCCATCTCCTGAGCCCTGGGATGTGACAGGCAGGCCATGAGACTGACATGGGGTACTGGGTATCTGACCTCTGATCCTCAAGCCTGTATTGATCTGCCAAGCTCTTTCCTGGCCTCTCCTCTCCACCTTCATAGTAAACCACTAGCTTGGTGGAAAACATAATGATGTGTGGATAACACAAGCATGATGTTGACTTCCACAGAACACAAGAAAAAGTTCCAGAGGGAACAAAAGATGACAGATAGGATGGCCATGCAGCTGGGGGTGGGGGAGGAGGTGTAAGAAACCAAAACCAAAACCCACACGTCTGACACAGTAGTCACCAGCCACTCGGATCACCGCTAAGTTTCAACTAAATATAAAACGGAGAGAAATGGAAAAGTTCTCAGGGTCACTAAGTTGCTCAGTGGTCACGTGTGGCCTCTGCATTAAATGATGCAGATGTGATGCTTTCCTCAATGTAACCATCCTGCCAGGAGTGAAGACATTCTGCAAAGGCATGTGTGTCTTTCTCCTTTGGACAGTCAGACTATGCAGACAGACTCCAAGGAACTGGAATTCCCCCAGGAAGGAAGAAAAAGGATGAAGCATCTGAAGGAGGAACTTGTCTCCCAAGAAGAGATTTCACATAACCCAACAAGCTGTCAGATCTCTGCAGAGGAGAGACTGGAGCTAAAACCATGATGAGTCAATGATGGGCAGAACCACCCCTTGTCCAAAACTGCTTAATACTGCAATGCATACCTCTTATTCTCTATTTAAACCCAGACTTCATGTTAGGATCTCAAAGATGGACTTTGGAGGGGGGGGGGTGTCAGCAGATCTTTTTGTCCCTCTTCCCAATATGGTCAGATTGACTAAATCTCCCTTTTCTGTTTGTCACTGCTTTGTCCCTAACGGGACCATTAAGGACGGATGACCAAACCTGGCTTGTCAGGCGACTGCTAGGATCTGGGCTCTGACTCGCAGCCGCAGTAACATCATCCCAGAAGTTCTGCTGAGAGGTTAAGAGCGTAGTAATGGACCATACAAGCCAGCTTTTGGAGGGTGAATATGCCTGCTTTTCTCTTGGTCAACACACACACACACACACACACACACACACACACACACACACACACACACTCAGCATTTTCCATCCATCCTCTTGTATACAAGGGGATTCTCTCCCAGAGGAGGAAACGATTGATGTGCCGCGGGACCCCACACTGCCATCCACTTCCTTTGTAGTTCCAGTGAACATCGCCAACTTTGATGCTGACAGTTGGGTCAACTGAAGAATGGCGAGCAACGGATGGGCAGTGAACATCTGAGAAGGACTCTGAAATGGCCATCGTGCTCTGAGGCAGAAAGGGAGGGCGGAGAGAAATGGAGGGGAGTTGGGAGAGAGGGGGGGGGGAGGTCTACCTGCATAGATCAGCAGATACAAATGGGGGTGTCGGGGTCCCGCAGAGGCTAGGGAATCAAGCCCCATGGCCCTAGGCCCCAAATGCATTCTGAATCTAACATACATCATGTTCTCTTCTCTGTGGAGTAGCAGCCATGCCAAATGGCGCATGGTTGCTGCAGTCTCCATCCCCATTTCACCATGCAAGGCATCAGAGCAGAGCTTCTCTAGTTAAAGCAGGACAGCGGCAACTGCCTTCATCTAATCACACTGGTCAGCTGTGCACACATGTCCCTGTGCAGCCCGCTCACCTTTAAAACTAAGCGTGGGCCACAGACGCCCTTCTCAGAGGGCGTGCGGAAAAATCCGAAAAACTGCAATCTGAAAGAGAAGCCAAGGGCATTCTTTCTGAGAGCCTGAGGATTGGTTTCGCATGAAGTGATTAGACCGGTCTTCTCTAATTGCTGTAGAAAGAACTAATTAGAAAAATCTACCATTCAGCTAATGAGAGCTGGGCCCTGACTATCTTAATGCTTAACTTCGCAGGTTGTAAAATATCGGCACCCCCACCTCCCCAGTCCCCATCTGAGGAAGTTGTCACTATGTTAAATTCTAGCAGTCAGGCCAGGCCTTAAATAACGGAGGCAGATTTTGGTGGAACGTCTTCGTAGGCTGTAGCTCACGGCAGCTCTACCCAGGGCTCCACGCTGCTGCAGGGGAATAAATATGATAGCTCAAAGGCTTCTAACTAGCACTGCATTGAACTGGCAATAAATTCTCCCCTCTTTCTTTTCTCTGCATTGCAAACTTCTCAACGTCTTTGAGGCTTTCGTTCTGGGGTCCATTAATAACACAGGACAAGGTATTTCACAGGTAACGCTGTTACTTAGGAAAGAGTTCATTACAAAGCAATTGGACAACCTGACTGAGAACTCAGGTCTCTGCTGAGGTGGGAAGCGCTTTGCTGGAAGAAGACTAAATCATGCTCATGAAGACCTAAAATATCTTATTAGACAGTAAATTATTATTATTATGTCCCTTATTAAACAATAAAGTTGCTACTCGGTACCTACTATACTATCTAAGTAAACAATGGAAGACAGGAAATCAAAACTCTGATGAGTACAAAGGTTTTGTGGAAAATCCACTCTGCTTCAGAGGGTAGTTTGAATTCCATGTGATTTGTATATAAAGGCTACCAGGGCATTTTTCCCAAGATTTAACTTATTTAACTTTAGTTTGAAGTGCATGATCTGTGTGTCTGTGCATCTACTGTGTGTATGTGTGCTGTGGGAGGTCAGATCACAACCACGAATGTCTGTCAGCTTTCCTGGTAGTTTGAGGCTGGGTCTGTCTTGTCATGCACTGACGTGTACTCAAGACTGGATGGCCTGAGAGCTTGTGGGCGATTCTCCTGTCTCTACCTGCCATCTCACTATCTAGGTCTGCCTCATTCCTCATGTACATAGCTGGCTTTATGTGGGTGCTGGAGATTCAAAGTCAGGTACTCAGGCTTGCATGGCAAACACTTTATCCACTGAGCACCCCAGCCCCCAACTTGGCATTTAGGAGAGACTACATAGGAAGGCTGTCTGTATCTCAAAACACCTTCCTGCAACTGGGAGGGAAGAAAATGAAAGCTTTCCCAAAAGGAGTTACTGCCTTTCCGGCAGCACCGAGTTACTTCCCAATGCTGTGGAAGGATGTGTGAAGTGAGCACAAATGTAAATGCTAAAACTCTGGTTTGTGGAATTAAATGCTAGCGTCTCGCTGCATCTGTTCCCACATCCTCTTACATACAGGCAGAAAGTTCTAGACTTTACATGTTACAATATGCTAAGGATGCTGACCTTGACACCTGCATTTCCAGTGAGGATCAAGAATGTGATAAGCGCTGGGCGGTGGTGGCGCACGCCTTTAATCCCAGCACTTGCCTGAGGCAGAGCCAGGCGGATCTCTGTGAGTTCGAGGCCAGCCTGGTCTACAGAGTGAGATCCAGGACAGGCACCAAAACTACACGGAGAAACCCTGTATCAAACAAACAAACAAACAAAGAATGGGATAAGCTCACAATGAGAATGTGGCTCAGTAGGCAGAGCTCTTGCCCGCATGCACAAGGTGCTGGGTTCTGTCCCCAGCACCATGGAAACCAACAGTGATGGTACACACCTGTGACCCCAGCACTCAGAAACTTGGAGGCAGGAGAACTAAGAGTTCAAGATTCAAGTCTTTGGCTATATACCAATCCCAATGCCTGCCTGCATGAGACCCTACCTCAGACTCCACCCCACAGCCCCATCCCCACAGGAAAACAAGTGTATTCTTAATTATCCAGAACTTTGACATGTTAATTTTTAGATTAGGGAATATCTGAGGTCTTATAATAATTACTAGAATATTGTTTTTTGTTTTTTCTGTTCATGAGCACTTCTAAGGAGAAAGTGTGAAATAACTAACGCGAGTTAAACCTCCCCTATACCCTTTGTTCACAGTTTCAGAATAACAAGAGTTTGGGAAAGAGGTCTATACACCATATATCTAAAATAGAGTCCCGGGGGAAGTCTACAGCTTACACTATCTAGGTCTGCCTCATTCCTCATGTACATATCTGTGCTGTGCCTCCAAGAAACTTCTGAAACTTTAGTGGTCCAATCATTTTCATTCCTAAGGTCTGTAGATTCTGTAGTGTACATGTAGGTGCACACAGGGGTATGCAGATACATGCTTTCCCATACTTAGATACAGATGATAAGTCACACCGAGAAAAACAAACAGCTCAATAATTAACATGTGCTCAGTTCCTCCCATTTCACAGGCGACACACCAGGGCGTTTGAAGAGGAAGCCAGCAGACAGATATCAACCCTGGCTTGCCCCTTCCTCTACTTCATACATAGCCTCTCTGGGAAGCTAAGACCTCATTTGTGCAGCCTGCCAGCAACACGTGGCTTTGAATTTCATTTTAGCAGGCTTCATTTGTCCCGGTATCTATATTTTATAGACAGCTAACATAAATTAATCACAATTTCTTTGTGAGTAGAGCATCAGGGAGAAAGGGTGTCGTTTTATTTTTTAGCAGCTAAATTTTCACATGGCTAACAAAGAAAGGAGTTCTACAGAAAGGTTCTTCCGGCCACAGGCTGGATCTAGCATTTTTTATGCCAAGATTCTTCACCTTGACCTCTTCATGGACAACAAAATCCAAGGCCCTACCTGCTTCACTCTGTCTCTGCCCATGCGACATTTAAAGCACTAAAACTTGTTACCCAGTATCATAGCAAGTCACCAGCTGAACCATGACAAGAAGGCATAGATCCTCAAAGCTATATATCATTTTTAACTGAGTAGCTTTGTCCTTTGCACCTGGTCAAGAAGCAAGGCTTAAGTCCAGCATCCACAGGAGCATGGCATATCATTCCATTTTCATTAAGGCATAATTCCAACTGATGTACTATATTACCTGAAAACCAAGAGTGGACCTCTCCAAGAAGTACTGCTAGAACTGTATAATTCAAAAGTAGCTACCGGGAAAGAGAAAGTCTCTCCCACTTGTTTTTGTTTGGACAGTGTCTGCTCGAGTGTCGGTGTTGTGTATGTGTGTATGTCTGTGTTTCTCTGTGTGTTCCTACGGGTGCACATGTAGACATGTGAAGGCTTGGAGGACAACCGTGACTGTCATTTCTCACAGGCTGTCCACCTTGTTATTTGAGACAGGGTCTCTCACCGGCCCGGTGCTGGCTAAGAAGTCAAGGTTGGTTGGCTGACCAGCGAGTCTCAGGGATCCACTGATGTCTGCCTCCACAGCACTGGGATTACAGGTACCCACCATAATTCCCTGCTTTAAAAAAAGAAAAGGAAAGGAAAAGAAACCTGGATAATGGAAAGAGAACTAAATTCCTGATGCTTGCAAGGGAAGGGAAGCACTTTCCTCACTGACCTGTCTCCCCAGCCTTTTCCTCAACTATTACAATGAATAAACTGACATACTATTTTAGAAAACAAACTGGAGAGCCATACCCAGCACCCCAAATATATAACCAGAACGTACAGGCTCTCTGCAACAAGGTAATAGTGTGTATTTTTTTTTAAAAGGTCTAGGGCTGATTAACAGATTCTAATGTAATCATTGTTAGCAATGTTGTTTGTTCTTAACATGCTGAAGAGATGGATCCAGTGGAACAACCTGGTGGAGGGAAGTAGTAAAAACCAAACATAAAAGGTAAGAAGTGACTGAGCGGTGGTGGCGCACGCCTTTAATCCCAGCACTCAGGAGGCAGAGCCAGACAGATCTCTGTGAGTTCGAGGCCAGCCTGGTCTACAGAGCGAATTCCAGGACAGGCACCAAAACTACACAGAGAAACCCTGTCTGGAAAAAAACAAAACAAAACAAAACAACAACAACAAAAAAAAGGAAGAGGTGGCCTCACTAATGGGCCAGATGTAGAGAAACAGACCAGAGCCAAACCCGACACGTCAGGAGACCCAGAGAAGAGACTCATTCACCTTGGAGGGACACCACAAACATTTTTGTTGTTGCTGTTCTTCAACACTGATTTCTTTCCTGCCTTGACTTGAAGGTGTGAAACAGACAGACTACACGGAAAGCCTTGGGACCTCGGGTAGAAGACACGGTAGCCACTATTGACTATGGCTGACAGACACCGGCTTCCAGAGCCTCTGCAATCCATGCTAACCCAGGCCAGTGTGCACATTTTTCACCAATGCTGACTCTCACCGATGCTCACCTGCACCTATGCTGACTGTGCTCACCAATGCTCACCAATGCTCACCAATACTGACTCTCACTGATGCTCACCTGCACCTATGCTGACCGTGCTCACCAATGATCACCTACATCTATGCTAAGCCTCACAATGCTGACCCTCACCTATGCTGACCCTCTCAATGCTCACCGATGCTCACCTACACCAATGCTGACCCTCACCTATGCTGACCCTCTCAATGCTCACCAATGCTCACCTACACCAATGCTGACCCTCACCCGCACATATGCTGGCCTTCAGTGATACTAACCCTCCCTGATGCTGACCCTCAGACTTTTCTAAGTTCTTACCCAAAAGTTTAACTTCTCCCCTTCTCCCTTTGAAGTCTCTTCTTTGGATCCTGTCCAAATCCTTAGCATGCTTTCCCAGACACCCTAGACTCTCACTGTTTCTCTGAAGACGCCACCCTCTGTACAGCTGCTGACTCACCTCCACGCCTAACTTGAAAGGCGGGGGTTTCTCTCCCCTCCTCTGAAGGACTTACAACTCTGTAGGATTTACAACTTGGTGACATGCTGATTTTTTTTTTCAAAATAGAATAAAATAGTCCTTAAGCTTGAAAGAAAGAAGATAGGCAAAGGTCTTAGTAGATTTCCCAATGACCTCACAAGGTTTTGCCTCTAACCAGTTTCCGAGAGAGACAGTGGCTGCTGGCTATCATATCACTTGTGTCTAAATATCAAGCACAGCCATGATATCCTTTAATAGTTAATCCTCCAACATGCAATTAGGCATTCGAACGACAATCAAATCCATGACTGTATCTCATGTTTGCCTTCCCTTTCAAGGCCTCTACTAGAGGGGCACTTACTCTGTCAAATCTGCTATAGTAATCAAAACATTGAAATTACTTCTTTCCACACTAAATATACTGGAACTGGTTGTTTGATTAAATGTAGAGCAGAGAGTGCAATTTGCTAAATTACAAGTATTCTGAACATGTAAATATAGTTTAATTACTGCAATTAAAGAAGATTACTGGAGATTGGCAGATGGGAATGTAATGCTGTTTTAATTAGAGTTTTTAATGCACTGTAACATAAGCATAATATTAACCCTTTATCCTAGAAGAGGTGGCTGGTCTTTTGAAAAATTAGTATTTAAAAATGTATTAGAGCAAGTGTTTCACAACAAGGCCTACACTGGGCCACACTCTTTCAGGAGACGTCCGCAGAGGACAGACGCAGCTTCTGAGTGTTAGTCAACAGAGGCAGAGAGCAACGTGTGGGGAACCGATCTTCACGACTCCATCAGACAGCGCAACTGCTGATATCCCGCAAGGGAAGGTACACAGGAAGGCGTGCACACAACCACTCAACTGTTCTCTTATCAGCAGAGCACTGGGATGGGAGTGTGGCTCACTGGGAGAGCATCCCCTTAGCCCTGGGCTTTAGTCCTGAGACTGGGGGACAGTAGAATCGTGGGCTGGGAAATGGCTTCGTCAGTAAAGCGATCACCATATAAGGATGAGAAGAAAATGGAGGAGGAGACCTGAGGTTGACCTCTGGCCTACGCATGCATGTGTACACATGAGCATGCTTGCTGCACACACACACACATGCACCTGTGTATCTGAACACACACAAACACACACACACATATATATGTAAATTTTTGAACATTTTCAGGAGACTTCCAGAATGTGAAAGGGCCTTCTGGAAGCTACAATAAAGGATTTCACAGAATCTGTGCTCATCCAACACACAAATGTAAGTGTTTCCAAAACACAGTTTTTAAAGTGCATTTATTCACCTTTAAAGAAATTGCAGCAGAGATCCAGCAGATACTCTACGGGGAGGCGGCAACATCATTCTCCCTCCAGAACAGCATACCTCTATAAAAGTAATATTCCAGAATGGAAAGAACAATCTCTGTCATCTTGAAAGCTATCACTTGCAACATTTTATCCATTTAAGTCAATAGGCTATTAGAAATTCTAATTGAAAGTTCAATAGTCTGCTTGCAGCCTTACAATAGAGGTTGCCTTTCGGAAAGCCATTTAAAGTCTTAATCTCTTTATCATTTGGTATTTTGAAGCCTAACTTTGTTCTTGTTAGGCAGATCAATGGTATTAATTTACAAAATGGGGGAAAATGTCACCCTTCATCCTTTAAGTCTGAGCACTGGGAAGAGCCGCACAAACGAATCTGATCACTGCCTTCCCATATTAGCAAGAGGTGCCCTGGGACGCTTGACCTACAAATTTTAATTACTGCATGAAAAATTCAGTTTCTGGAGAGGAAGGGAGCCTTTAGGAAAAGAAGAGGTCTGCCCTGTGTGTGTGTGTGTGTCTGCAGAGTTTTAAGTTTCCAGGGCTGGATTTCTGAATCAGTCCCTGAGGCCGCCATCAATGAAAGAGGTTGGCTGTATTGTAGAGTGAGCTAAAAATCTAAAAACAAAGCAAGACCAATACAGTGACACCATGGCAGATAAGTAGAGCCATGGAAGGGAGTATGTTAATCATTTAACGAGACGGACGGATGGGCTGTACATGGGCTTAACAAGTGACAAATATGTGACTATAAAGGCTAACGACGGGGACCAGGGAGATGGCTCGGTCACTCATGTGCTTGTTCCACAAGCATAAGAATCCGCCGAGTTTGATCTCTAGTATCCACATGAAAGTTAGGCATGATGATATATGCCTGTGACCCCAGCACTGGGGTAGGGTGGACACAAGAATCCTACGTGAGCAAACACCCGATGTAAGGGTATTTGAGTTGGCTCTTGTGTTTTATGCGGCTATTTCTTCATTGTTAATGTTGATTTTTTTAAAGTACTTAACACACACCAATTTCTCAAGTGTCAACAAGCCAATATTAAGAAGAAGAGAAGGAGGAAAGGGAGAAAGGGGGAGGAGAAGGATGAGGAGGATCTCACTTTGATGTTCTGTAAATCTTTTTTACTAAGTTAGATCTGATTTTGTAATGTTAAAAATGGGTGTTTGTTTACAAAATGTGAAACTCTTAGTTTTAGGCTTTCTTGAAAAGAAAAGAAAGTCACTGAGTCATTTACTTCTGAGCTTTGCAGCAATTAAAGAGGTCGAGGAATCAGCAGACCTTGGCTAATCACCTTACATATCCATACTCCATTTAACCGTGGATGTTTCCCTCCTTCCTGTGTATGAGGGTTACAAGGGACCCACAGCGGGCCTTGCACATCTGGCTTCCTCCTCAGTACTGATGTGTGTGATGGTCCTAAGGAAACTGTTCTTGCAGCAACGTGTGCTTTGATGATGCCATTAAAACCCTGGAGGTCAAATTGCTCTTTGTTACCATGGTTGGAGACAGGCTGGCCTCAGATCTGCTATGTAGTAGAGGATGGCCTCGAACTCCTCATCTTCCTGCTTCTACTTCTGAGGCACTGGGTTTATTGAAGTGAAAAACCATGCACATTGGATGTGGTGCTGGGTACAGAATTCAGGGCCTTGTGCTAAATTAGGCAAGCACTCTATTAACTGAGCTACCTCCAAAACCCTGCAAATCGCTTCTTGGTGACTGAATTCTATTCATCCTTTCCTTTCCTTTTTTCAATAGATACCCGTGTTTTTCTTACGAGACACGTTGCTGTCACCTCCTAACATTGGCAGCCAGAACCGTGTGATGAAGTAGCCTAATCAAAAAGCCATTAGCATCTGTCCCAGGTTTTTGCAGAGTCCCGTACCTGTCTATAATGCATTTCACTTGGTAGTTTAAGCTGGAACATCTCCACAAAGGACGAAGTCTCCTAGTGACAGAGCTAAACAGTATCATCTTTGATCTACTTAGCCAGTGACAGGGGTGGGTGGGTCCTTCGGCCACAATCTGCTGCTCATTGTGGAAGCCTTTGGGAGGAGAGAGCTAACCAGAATAAGGAAAGGGAAGGTCGGAAGAGAGCCAGTCCCGCACACACACAGTGGATGCCGCCTGTGTTGAGATTGTGGGAGCCGTCCCAGGAACACGCACAACAAAATGAATGTCATAGACGTGGAAAAGCATACATGTGTGCCATGGCAATGCCTGAGCAGCAGAATGCAGCTCCCCTGGAGTGTGGCATTTTCAAAGCCTGCACATCCTAACAGCTTGGAATCCTGAGACTCCTAAACAAGAACCCCTGAGGTTCCATCTGCCTTGCTGATGAGGTTCCAAGCTGCCTTCTGGAAAAGGGCTTGGCAGGACCGCAGGAACCCTGAGGAGCTAGGGCTGTGTAGTTCAGTCTTCCCTCCGTGATCATCTGCAGCCGTCCTGACACTAGCTGTTGGCTTGTACCCAGGTCTGGCTTTGGGCATGGCTGGAAATCAAACACCTAAGAGAACCAGGTTGTTGCTGGATTTTGTGCTCACTTGTCAATTAAAAAAAAAAAATCAGAATTTGGGATGCAACTCAATCCATAGAGCTTGCCAAGCACGCACGAAGCCCTGGGCTTCATCCTCAGCACTGTATAAACTGAGCACGGTAGAACATAGCTGTAATCCCAGGACTCGAGAGGCAGAGGCAGGGGATCAGAAGTTCAAAGTCATCAGGGGCTACACAGTCAATACAAGGCCATACTGGGCTACATGAGGCCCTGTCAGAAACAGACAGCAACACAATATATTTACTTACCCTAACAGCATTTGGGGGTGTCAGAGAGATGCCTCAGCTGTTAGGAGTATTTATTGTAGCTTCAGAGGGCTGGAGGTCGGTTCCCAGCATCCACAATGGTTGGCTCACAACTTTATGGAACTCTAGCCCCAGGGGATCTAAAGCCCTCTTCTGTTACTCTGTAGACACCCACAAATATACATATAAACACATAGACACATAAATTAAAAAAAATGTTTTCTTTCAAAAAGCATTTGGTTCATTATTTTATGAGCCTAATTATTAAATATACTGTATGTTAGAATGTCCTCCTTAGGAACTATTTCCTGGAGTAAGAATTCTGTAGTAGAGCCTACTATATCCAATCCTGCAGTTGTTGAAGTACCAAGGACATGCAGCTGACTCACATGTGTGGAACCAAGAGTCCATGGATCGAATTATAGGGTTTGGGAAATCTTCCCTCTGTATCTGGAGAAGCCTGAAGTGGGCCTCCATGAGGCTGCAGAGTGAGCTAATTACCAAGTGTCTGTGTTTCAGAGTCATCCGGTGTCAACGAGAACATGGAGCTGAGAAGGTACTAGAAGAAATGAAGAGGAAGGATGCCTGAGGTTCACATGAAATCACACCAAGAATGTCCAAGGAGCAGGGGACACACACAAGAGATTTTCAAGCAGAGGAGATAGCCCAGTGAATAAGAGCACTCGCCACAACTCCATGAGGATGTGAGTTAGTATCCTCAACACCCATGTAAATGCTGAATGTATAGCACATACCTGTAATCCCAGCACTCCTAAGAAGAGATGGGAGTCAGTGACAGGAGAATTCCAGAAGTTCACAGGCCAGGTATCCTGGCACAAACAATATGAAACTACAACACACACAGCTGTCTTAGCAGGGTGGAAGGCACCTTAGAGTATCCTCTGACCTCTATCCATGCCCCTCCATTCCAACTTCCAGGAGATTCTTTCAATTAAGTCACTTAGGCCAAACTCACCTTTTCTGAATAGTAAGAGACATGGGGCAATGCTCAGGACCTCCAAACGCATGCATCCCTGGGAACGGACAAACTAGCTGCACGTTTTTGCTCTGAATGGAAAAGTATCAGAAGAAAGTTCTAAGGGTGTAAAACATTTTGGAAAAAAAAAATCACGAGTTATCTTCTGCCATCCTCTAAATACTCAGGTGCCCCCTCCGTGGGAGAAGAACTGCTCCCAGGGCAATTTTCTCTGGAAGAACAAATCTGTGTAGTGCCATACATGACGGATGTTCTTCATTTCTTTTCCTACCATAACGAGCTCCCCCAAAACTCATGCAGGAGGCTGACAGATAAGCATTCTGAGGAAAGCCAGAGCTCCTGGGGATATTCAGAAGGCAGTGCCCATTAGACAAAGGGGCAGAGTGGTACTGCCGGCAGGAGCAGGGGCACAGACCTGGTACAATACGGGCTCCAAGCAGAAACCCACACATGTCCTGTTACCCTAACCATGGACTGCGCAGTCTGCTTTCAACCCAGTTACCCGATTGTGTTTCTAGAGTTATGAACGAGCGCTGGGGTGGGTTTAAAGGTCTCCATCAGCATGCTGATGGTATCTGAAGACTCAACGACTCCTTGCTGCCGCTGGTGCAATACACACACTCATTTACGTTTTGTCAAGCACACCCTGCAACTCTAGCACTCAGGAGGTGGAGACAGGAAGATTAGGAGTTCAAGGCCACCTCGGGCTACAAAGGGAAGTTGAGGACAACCTGGGCTACATGGGACCCTGTATCAAAAACACCAAATAGGGATAAAAATTCCAGTCTTCCTTAAAGAAGTGACTTAAACGAAATAGATCTCGCCTCTTAGAAGTGACTGTGAGCATTGCATTTGAATAAATGAGAGACAGGCAGAAAACGTGCACGGCCTGAACCTGCACGCTCTTCAGGCCAGCCTGAGTAAATGCAACAAGGTTGGTCCTGGTGTCCTCTTCATTTGTGTCTCTACTCCTCAGAATTCTGGAGAAGAGGAAGCAGCAGCTATAGCAGTACGGAGAGACGGGACTTTCTAGAGAGTTCCCCCAGGCTCTGTAGGTGTGTATGTACAATGGGAAGTTTGGAGATCAAAGGGACCCAGAACTGGGAGGGCAGAGAACAGAGCTTTGAGACAGCTGGAGAGTGGCGGCTTGGAGAGAAGGGAAGAGGCCAATCAACCCCACATGGGACTGGATGGGAGGGGGTGTACAGAAAAGGTAGCGGAGGGAAGCAGCAATCAGACCCTCTAGAGAACCTGGAGAGGCAATCACCAGGCTTTGCAGAGAATGCATCAGCGGCCTCTAGGGGGGTTCCTTCAAAGGGCTCTTTCAGGAACATTCTGAAGCTGATTGCTTGATGGCTGGCCTTGATGCAAGTTAGCAGGGGAAAGAAAAAGGGGGAGGAAAGATGGGGAAAGGGGACAGACAGACAGACACACGCAAGCACACGCGAGCGTGCATGTACACACACACACACACACACACACACACACACACACACACACACACGGTGTTATGGGGAGGCTGAAGATTTCAGTGACTAAATGAATCCAACACAAGCCATGTGCATACCTAAAGCCACCAACAGAGATGCCTCGGGACCGAAGTGCAGGGTGTGGGCTGAGGCAGGCAGTGGGTGGTGAGCAGGGCTCAGGGAGGGGACCCTTTTCTCCACCTCAGGGTGCCACAGGCCTAGTCCTGCAGCAGTTTGACCTCTCTGTGCTCCCATTCTCATTTGGCTTCATGGGCCTCTGAGTTGTCTATCTGTAATGTCCAAAGTCAACCAGCAATTTCCTGTGTTGGAAGAGGGGTGACCGACATTCAGGACTCTGACTTATGAGTCTTATGTTTTCAAATAGATTGTGTGTAAGGTTTCGGCCACTCTTTTACTTTTATTCTGAGCAAACACTCTAACCAAAAGAGACTTGGAGAAAACAGAATTTACTTGGTTTACACTTCTAAGCCATTGCCCACCACAGGAACGCCAGGGTAGGTACTTGAGGCAGGAACCTGGAGATAGGAACCATGGAGGAATTGCTTGTTGGCTCCTTCAGTGGCTCAGGCCAAGGCTCACATCCACCTAGCTTCCTTATACAGGGTGGGAGCAGGCCAGGAATGATGCTGCTTAAAGTAGAATGGGTCCTCCTGCATCGATTATCAATCAAGACAATTGCCCCGCCAAGGCATGGCCACAGACCAATCTGATCTAGGCAATTCCTCAATGGCGGCTTCCCTCTTGGGCAATTCACAGCTCTATTTCTTATCATCCCCAATATTTTCTCATCTACCTTTGGAATATACTATCTTTAAGAAGACTTGGTTCAGCTAGGCCTGGAAGTGCAGGGATACATTCCAGGACCTTGGGAGGAAGAAGCTGGAGGACTCTAAGTTGAAGGATAGATTGAGATACACAGAGCATCTTAAGAAGAAATAGAAGGAGGGACAGGAGGATGAGGATGAGGAAGAAGAGAGAGGGAGGAAAAGGAGAAGAGGAAAATAAAAAGGAGAGGGAGAGGAGGAAAGGGAAAGAGAGGAAGGAGTAGGTAAAGAGGAGGAAGGGGAGAAAGAGGAAAAGAAGAGGAAGAGGAGGAAAGAGCAGGGAAAGGAGGGGAGGGGAAGAAAGGCATGATGCTGCTTTCTGCTGGCCATGTGATGCAGTTAATAGCTCAGCTTGTCTTTAGGAAGACTTCCACAAAGCATCTCCGGGGACCTCACGAAGTTCCCATGCAGGGTATCAAGCATGTTCTCCCCCCACTGGGAGCTTGTCATTTCATGCACAGAAGCACAGCAGCAAGAGCACTTGGAGGCAAGCACAGCGCATTCTTCTCAGTAAGTACAGAGTCTTTGCAGCGACGGTTGTTCGAGGTATTTGGTCTCCTATGTTAATTTCACTAGGATATTTCTGTACTATGGATCTGTAAGACCCATAGAAACCAAGTCTTTCAACATCTCAGAGTAAACACAACTGTATCTAGCACAATCAGACTCCAGTCCAAAGCTACATCACACATGGTTCCTCAGGAGGACTGCCCAGTGGCCACAGTCTTTGAATACACCCTTGCTAATACTTCTGCACAAGTCTAAGACAGGTGAGCTTAAAGAGACTTTAGCAACCTGGGCCTCCACTCAGCTAGGGCTACATACACAACGCTTCCCCAACAATTTATTTAACCAACTGGGTCCCTACCTGCATTCAGCTGCATGCAGACATCTCCAAACAAAACAATTGGGTCACTCTGATCTCTAGCTCCCTAGCAATCATTAGCAACTTCCCCTTTTCTGCGAAACACATCTAGAAGCATTTCCTGCAACTAGGGACATTAGGTCGATCTGGTCTAGAAGGGTCCTGGGTTGACGCACAGTAAGGCACCCTAGGTCCTCAAAATAACTTACAGGGGGAAAATCCCTACTTATTACCTTTTGCCTACACTGATTAGGTATTGTGAAATTTAGTTTAAAATGTTAACTTGCCAGTACTTAAAACAGCTTAAGATCCAGAAGAACTGTCTGGATTACGTTTGTTTGTGGGCATGTTTATGGGGGCTGTTAGGACCGTTAATTGATTTAAGAAGACCCAGCCCACTGTGGGCACCACTATTCCCTAGGCTAAGCCCTAAACCACATTAGGAATGATAAAGGCTAGCTGAGCATGAGCAGCAAGTAGGCACCACATGTGTTTATTTCTCTTTGCTCTTGACTCCATAATCAGTCACTAGCTACCTGAGTCCTTCCTCAATTTCCCTGCAATGGAGGGGTTGGCGGCGGAACCTACGATGTCGATGACTATAAACTAGACCTGTAAGCCAAATAAAACCTTTCTTCTTCAAAGTAGCTTTTGGTCAGGATATTTTATCACAGCAACAGAAACAAAACTTGAACAGGTACACAGGCACACATGTAATGAAAATCGGATGTATCGTGGAAAAGGACATAGGTATCAAACAAAGGCTTACATACTCCCAGCCTACCAATCAAACAAAGAACCATCCACAACTCAACTCCCCTTTTCTGAGGCCCACAAAGGGAACCCCTGGGAAGCAACCAGATGTTCTTGGGGGATATCTCCATCAAAGCCTGCTACTCCACAGTAGTTTATTATCCACTCTGTCACTTTATTGTGTCTTTTTTTTTTTCTTTAATAGAATCCCATGTCACTTTTCTGTGTGTGCTTCTTTGAGTCTTTCATCAAGACTCCAAAGACTTGGCTGAGGAAGCCAAGGCCTCTCCCCTTGGTTCCCAACTAAACCAAAGTATTGATTAACGGCCCCTCTTTCGTCTGAGGAGGTGGGAGATGGACAGTTATGGCTCTTATCCCCCATGTGTATGCCGTAACTGCAGGACTTCCTTATTTGTGGCACCCATTTGCCTCTGTTTTGAGCTAAAGATTGCAGTTAAGTACTAGACTCTGTCTTTCTTCCGTTGGACTACCTCCTATGAGTTGGGAAAATGGGCCATTTTAATGCCATCGACAGGACACATTTGATGACGTCACAGAACCATTCTCCTTCAGAAGGCACTCCCATCTGGCCCGAGACGTTAAAGAAACACAGCTCTGCTATAGTGTAGCTAATGAAATTAAACGTGGTACAGATGCACATCATACACAGAATTCACAGTCAGCTATTTGAAAGTATGTTTTCTTCGTTGAAAAACGAACTATGTGGCTTAAGAAACTCGGATGGTGTTGTGCTTGGCTGGCTTTCCTAACAGTGGAAGTGATTAGTCACATCTAGGTCGACCAGGGGAGTCTCCTTTCCAGCGCACCACAGTGTATCCACTCCCTTTAACTCGTCTACAAACCCTGAAACCTTTCAGCACTGTCTCCTCTGAGAGACCTGATTCTCCGAGTCCCCCAAAGCTCTTCGTTCTGACTCCACATCTGCAGCTGTCTTCATCACCGAACCTCTCAATCTCGCAATTCCACTTCACCGGTGTGTCAGGCTTGAATCAGGGCATGAACGTCAACGGACATGAACAGACACCCAAAGCACATTAGTGTCAACACTGACTCTACCCTTCCGCTCGCTTTACTTGCTCTGACTTCACCAGAGAAGCAAGCTGTCACAGCTCTGCTCTCTTGTACCTATAGACATCTGCTGTCCCTGTCAGCTTAGTCTGAGCAAGATGGTGTCCCACTTTCCCCTGAGAAGTACCTTCTACTTGAAATTTCTGAAGGATTTAACTCAAACTTTGGTTTCAAAGGGGTCCCCAACTGGCTTAAACCAGAGGGCTGTTGCTGGAAGCCTCCATACAGAACCTGGGTTTGCGATCAAACCACAGGAAGGTGATTTGTGCAAAAAAAAAAAAAAAAAAAAAAAAAAAAAAAAAAAAAAAAAAATCCAAAATAGACTGGAGGATGAAGAGCAAAGTATTGGGGCTCTTCAGATGTGTGGAACCAGCAATCAGCAACCCTTGCCTCAGAATTATCTTCCATGGGTACAAACTATTATTGAGAACACCTACAAAATTACTCCTAGCACCATAGGTGCCTAAGCTTCCTGTAACCTTGGGGTTTAGCCTCTCAGACTTCCTGGATGTGCAGGCTAGACCAATACCCACAATTTATGTCTTGCTTAGGCACAGGTCATTCTGTCTACAGAGCCATTCTATAACCATCCATTGGTGCCCTAGTATCAGTACCTACCCTGCATAGTGCCCCTCTGTCCATGATACTCCTTGTGTTCATGAGCTATGTCTACAGGCTTGCAGGGTGAGATTGTAGAAGTACTAATGATAGCTATGGTTTACCATGTTCTCCACATGAGACAACACTGGGTGGTTTTACATATATTCTGGTTTCTTTTCTGTTGCTTTGCAAAAATATCCTGACCAAAAGTAACTTAGGGCAGGACAGGGTTTATTTGGCTCATTGATTTAGCTTAGAACTCAAGCAGCAACCTTAAGCAGAGGCTATGGAGGAATGCTGCCTGGTGGCTCTCACAGACTCTTGCTCAGCTAGCATTTTTATTGTGAATCATCTGCCTAGGGAATGGAGCTGCCTACAGTGGGCTGGACCCTCCTTCAGCGATTAAAATTCAAGATAAATACCCAGATACATGGCTATAGGGCAATCTGTTCTAGGCCACTTCTAAAGTGTGTCAAGCTGACAATTAAGGCTACATACCTCTCATTTTTAAAACTTGTGTGTGTGTGTGTGTGTGTGTGTGTGTGTGTGTGTGTGTGTGAAGAACATGCTGCAGCATGAATATGAAAGTCAGAGAACAATTCTGTGGCAACAACTCTTTCCAAATGTTGTGGGTTTTGGTAACTGAACAAGTCCTCAGGTGTGCACGGCAAGTCCTTTTGGCCCTTTGAGGCAGCCCTCTCAGGTCTTTTGAAAGACAGGCTCGCCCACTTTTGGAAAGGACCATAAACACACAAGGTTGGTCCTGGTGCCAAATGAAGACTGTACTGTGGGGGCAGGGAAGATGGATCAGAAGTTAAAAGCATTTGCTGTATCAGCACAAGGACCCAAGTGTGACCTTCAGAACCCATCCATAAGAAGTCAGGTGTGGTGATGCCCACTTGCCATCCCTCTGCTGGGAGAGAGGGTGCAGAGACTGGGGGATCCCCGGGGATCAGTCTAGTCTATTCGGTGAGTTCCAGAGAAGTGAGAGGCTTGTCTCAAAACTGGGTCAAGAGTGCCTCTACGGTATGTACAAGTGTTCATCGTGTGTATGTGTGCGCACACACACACACACACACACACACACACACACACACACACGTTAGGTTCTCTCTCTCTCCTTCCACCAACTGACCTCAAAAGATGTCCTATTTTGTTTTGATGAAAACTCACCAAAGTAAACATGAGGGAAAAGTTAACAAGAACTTTTTAATATCCACAGGTCTGCCTGACCTCACATTTCTCTTCTCTTGACAGTACATCTGAGTTCAAATATTTATTTATTTTTAACTCTCACCAATTAATTTCCTGGGGCTGGGAAACTTCTAAAGAAGGAAAAGGGGTCGAGGACTATAATGCTTGTGTTGTGGCCTCCTTATCTATCTCCCTTCATTAAAGCAAAGGAGCTGATCAGAGACAGGATTATTATATTCCGTGGATACACTTCCCAGCCTCCCCAAACTCACAAATCCCTCTGCTTATTCAAAGGACAGAGCTCTTAGAGATTAAACCTTTCTTCTTTCCACCCAGGAGACAGCAGGAAGGGATCACATTTAGGCCTTCACATCCCTTTCTCCAGCAACTTGACACCTCATTTAGACTTAAAAAAAAAAAAAAAAAAAACTTTATTATATTCTTTCAGGTTTTATTCATTTTGATTCCAGAATCTTTTTGCTGATGTGGCAAGACTCACACAGAAATGTTTTGTGAAACTCTAAGTGGACACTTGTTTTATAAATTTTTAAAGCATCTGTTTACTCGTTGGAAACGGCTTTTATAAGCCCTTTCCATCTTGCTTGAGGAGACACAATGTAGAAAACACCCACTCTGGTCCCAGCAGCACCAACACAGCCTCAGTGAGCCCAGCATCTCTACACACAAAATAGTCGGGGCCTTGAGCAGCATCACAACGCTTCCAGGAGAGTGGGGGCTTTGTCTCGCCCCTCAACAGTTCTCTGGCCGAGCCATAGGCATCCTTCTGACATTCATGGATCTTCTCCCACCTCCCCAAAGATGAGAAGCCCTCCCTTCAACAGAATCTCTCCTCCTTCATTCATGTAGCCAATACCCAGAGTGCTACAGGGGAACTCTACTCCAGAACTTTCCACCCAGAAGGGCGAAGTGGGGGCATCAGGAAAACCTCTTCTCAATCATAATTCAGTCAACATAAAACAACAGCTTGCTACCCCCTTTTCTCGGTACCACGTGTTTTTGTTGTTTTTAACTATGTGCATGTAAGTGCGGTGCCTGGAGAGAGCAGGAGACTCGTAGAACTGGAACTACAGGCAGTTGTGAGCTGCCCTACTCGGGTGTTGGAAAGTGAATTCAGGTCCTATAGAGAAGGTACTCTTTAGCCTCCCAGCCAACTCTCCAGCCCCACACTCACTGTATTAAAGCTGTTACTTCTAGAAGGCCTTGGGGTTCTCAGTCCACGACTGTCATTACTAAACTTCACGAAGCAACATTTTGTCCTTTTTTCCCCCTCATATCCTTTTCTCTGCTGTATACCTCATGAGGCCCTGCGCTTGATCCTCTGATCTCATGTCTCTGCTTTTGTTTCTGCAAATTCTCAGGAAACTGGGCAATAATGGATTCCTCCAATTCCTTGAGTGGATATTCAAAATCTCTGTATTAGTTAGCTTTATTTTATTTTATTTTTATTTTTTTTTATTGAGACTAGGTTTCTCTGTGTAGTTTTGGTGCCTGTCCCAGATCTCACTCTGTAGACCAGGCTGGCCTTGAACTCACAGAGATCTGCCTGGCTCTGCCTCCCAAGTGCTGGGATTAAAGGCTGAAAAATAAAAAAGCTGTCTTAGCTTTCACTGTAAACTTGACGTAGCCCAGAGTCATCTGAGAGGAGAGACTCAACTGAGGAACTATCTAGATCAGATGGGCATGTCTGTGAGTGTTTGGAGGGGTATCTTGATTGGTAAATGATGTAGAAGGGCACAGCCCACTGTGGGTGGCATCATTCATTCCTTAGGAGGCAGGTGGTTTTGGACTATACAAGATCACCAATCATAAAGTGGCAGAAGAGCCAGCAAGCAGCATCCTCCATGGTTTCTGCTGTGCTTTCTGGCTATGAAGTGAGTTCCTTGGTCAGCAAAAAGCTGTGTGGAAGAGCAAGTGGGCATACCTTCAATTTTCTGACTTGCCTTCCCTCAGTGACAGACCATGACCCAGAACTGTAAGCAGAATAAACCCTTCGCTCTTCCAAGTTGCTTTTGGTCTGAGTATTTTGAGCATAGCAACAGAACAGAAACAAAAACAGTGTTAGGATGCTGTGCCGGTCGCCCAGGAAGTACTCAAGATACCAGTTATTATCTCCTGCACAAGGCTCCTGCCTAACACCTTCTCACAGCTCCCGATGAATTCATTAAGATTCAAACATCTACATTCAAAGGTTAAGACCTTGCCATGTAGTGACAAGAACCACGGAAGAAACATACAAATGTTCTTGCAGGCATACATATACACACAGGAGAAGTCTCCATTTGTGTCAAGAAAGAAAAAAGACATTTTTTTCTTTTAACAAGATAAAGATGAAAGCCTTGCCCATGCAGCAACTGTTTCCAAAGTGAACTTTCAGCTTCAAACGGGTCAGAGTGCCCGGCATGGTGGTGCATACTTTGAATCGCAGCACTCAGGAGGCAGAGGCAGGTGGAACTCTTGAGTTCAAGGCCAGCCTGGTCTACAGAGTGAAATCCAGGACAGCCAGGGCTGTTACACACAGAAACCCTATCTTGAAAATCAAACCCTATCTTAAAATCAAACAAGTCAGAGAGAGAGAGGGTACTCCAGAGGGTACTACTTGGGGGCCTGTCACTCATATACTGAGTCTCATTCCACTGGCCTTGTCACATGGAGCATGTGGCCAGATTCAGAAAGAACACTGACTTCTTGCTTGGGTATGGAAGGTCAGGGATAGGGGACAGGGTAAGTTCATGCTTCTAAGGAGTATCCCTATTCAGCTAACTAAGGTGTTAAACTTGCCTACTGTGGGTGGCGCCATTCCCTAGGTAGGGATTCTGGGCTCTCTATTCAATGAGAAAAGCAAGTTGAACACAAGCAATCCTTGTTCTCTGCTTCTTGACTCTGGTTGGAATGTGTTCAGCTACTTCAAGCTCCTTCCCCACCAAATTGTACACATAAACTGTAAACCAGCATAAACCAAACATCTATCCTTCTCACCTTTCTTCCTTAAGTTGCATTTTATCACCATCAGAAGAGAAGAACCTATGACATTCTTCACAGAGGTCTAGCTTTGGCTTAACCAACTGCTTCTTAGTAAAGCTGTCCTTTCTATACACAGTCTCACCATACTTCTATGTTGCTCTATTTTATGCCATATTCACTCTGCATTTAGTGAGTTCCAACCACACGCAGTATACTAGTCCTTTTCCCCCTCTACTCTAGCCAAAGACTATCAGCGAAGCCTTCTGCCAAAGGCTGATGTGGACTAAGAGAAACATAAGGGAACAATTGGAGTCGATAAATGACAGAATGCAATGTGCAGATTTAGGAGGAAAGTTTACAATGGACCGGGGACATCTGGGAATTCAGAATGGTGACCTAAGGGGGCCTTGGGAAAGCTCCTGAAAATGATGTCAGTATTAAGGAACAAAGAATAGACGGAGCATGGTGGGAAACATTTATAATCTCATTGGCAGAGCAGAAGAAAAAGGAACAGGAATTCAAGGACAGCCTGGGCTACATGAGATTCTGTTTCAGAAAAAAAAAATTCCTTAAAATAAATAAGTTGAACTGGGTAAGGGAAATTGTTAAGCAAACCTAACCATTGAGTTTGATCCTTAAGACTCACGTGGAGGGAAGAGGGAACCAATTCTTGGAAGTTATTCTGTGACCTCCACATGTGTGCCAAGGCACTCATATATCCACCCACACCCATACAAACACAGAGGTACACAGAAATAAATAAATAGTAATAAAATATAATAATAATAACAAATTATTAAGTAGCAGAAGGGATAAATGCAAAACTTACAGAATACTTGGTACTTTGGCCTAGCTAGAAGTAGGGATTAGTATCAGGTGCTAAGTGTGGGGACAGCTGATACCCTGTACCTATGTATCCGGGCTAGTAGAAAGCATGTGCAAGAATGCCTGGGTATGAGCACACCACAGCCTGTAGGGTGAGGGTAGCAAATATTAATAAATCTATCAGTTTGGGGTCTAGTTAGGTATAGTCACTGCCCAGAGAAGTTTTCTCTGGACCAAACAGTACCTTGTAAAACAGGGTTCGGCTACTGTTCCTTATTGGTTGTTTTCATTAGTATGTAACAGTCTATAGAAATTAAAATGTGTATTTGTCCATTCAAATTGTGTGTGGGTGGCTCCCCTTTGCTAGACCAAAGCATACGGCACAGCTAAGTGCAGACCCTTCCACACACCTTGGTAACCATGCACATGGTCAGGTCATTCCCTTATGCAGCCCTGTTGGGTAAAGCAAGCTCAGAATTCCCTAGGAAACTTCTATGGACACACACACACACACACACACACACACACACACACACACACACTCCTTAAAAAGAGGCAGGAAGGGAAAGTTCATCATGTCCTTGAGAGCTGAGGGGCTGTGTTAGAAAGAGAAGGCTCTGCACTTATCATTTTAACCAGAGACAGGACTAGGAAGCAACTGATTGCAGAGAAAATGGGGTCTGCCCATAACAACTGGAGGGCCATCATTATCTGAGCCGCGGCTCCTACCATGCGAGGGGTGCGGGCTCCCGTGCTAACATGCAGCTAATGAAGTCTGTGGGAGTCCTTTCTGACAGCAGTGGCCCCGCTGCAGGGTGGCCACGCTCCGCATTGGCAGCCCTGCCATCCCCGTGTCTCTGGGCGCATAAGCAGGGTTGAGGAATTCTGTGCCATGCCCTGGCTTATGAGGCTTGGAGAAACTGTTCGCAATTTCAGGCCACTGCTGTGACACTACCCACACCACTCCTTTCTCCATGAATCTGTGATAGGAGGAACAGGCAGGCCCTGGGGCTGACTGATGTCACTAGTACTAACTAGCTGTCCCAGCAATGACAGCATCTACCACGGGTGAACTAGGGTGGGTTCATCAATTCATGTGCATTCAGAACTTCCTGGGTAGGTGGAAAGGTGTGCAAAATTCCAGGCCATTTTCTCAAACGAATCCTTATTGTGATATGAAGCTCAAAGCTGTTAGGATCAAGAGTACTGCCACAGTGGTGGGACTCTCCTTCTGGACCCACAGACATTTGTTCTAGTTACTTTTCTGTTATGAGAAAAAAAAAGATCGAATGCAACTAATGGGGAGGAAAGGGTTTATTTGGCTTACACTTCCAGGTCACAAGCCGTCACTGAGGGAAGTCGAGGCTCGAACTCAGGCAGATAGTTTTCTTCTACAGCTCAGACCTACCTGGCTAGGGACGGTTCTGCTCACAGTGGGTTGGACCTTCCCACATCAATCATCATTCAAGATGATCTTCCACAGACATGTCCACAGGCCAGTCTGAATCCCTCAGCTGAGTCTCTCTCTTCCTAGGCTATTTTGTTTCTGTCAAATTAACAAACAAACAAAAACTAACCAGGACGACATTTTTTTTTTTTGCCTTTTTATCTATCTTTCTTTATTTCTTGAGCTTAGAAAGAGACAAGAGGAATGAAACACATAGGCAGCCTCAGAATGCATATGAAACAGTCCTCATTTTAATAACATTCCATTGTATTACATTAAGCTTCATGGTCCAGACCCCAAAAGGCAAAAAATTTCACACTCCTCAAACACAAATCCTAGCTTATAATGCTGTGTACACCAGGCTAGTTTGCCCATGAGCTTCTGGGATGTGCCTATCTCCACCTCCTATCTCATCATATAAGTGGGATTACAGACGCATGCGACTCTTCCTGGCCTTTAAATGGGTTCTGGGGATCTGAACTCAGGTCCTCTTGCTTGTTCAGTGTGTGATTTATCTACTGAGCTTTCTTCCCAGACTCCTTCATGGCAGTTTCTTGACGTACGGGAATGTGTGCCACAATAGGTATTGTTTTCTAGACCTATATTGTCCAAAGAATATGTAGTCAATTCAGGAACCGATTCAGAACTAAACAAAATTAAAAACTCAGATCTAAGGGACCCCAGCCACATCCACTCACACATCCTGTGGCTTGTGGCTACCTCATAGGACCCTCTGGACCATTTCGCATGTTAGCAGCAGTTCTAAGGGGCAGTTCTCTTCCTCAGCCTGCTCTGGGAGGCTCTGAAGCTCTGGCTGACATCCTGGTCTAGGTGAAAACCCATCTTTGATCTTGTCACCTGGGTTCAGTGCCATTTTTACTTGAGAATGTGTTTAGGAGATCTAATTTTCTTTTTTATTGTGAGGGTTGTCAGTGGAGAGCAGAGAAAGAACTCCACCCCGTGTTCTGACAGCTCAGAAATACTTAATTGGTTTGTGGGTTGGCTGTCAGGCTTTAATATTCTCATCTTTTCAGATCTAAACTCAGCTTGAGGACGAATCACCGCCTCTCTTAAATACGCACAGATTCTATTATTAAGACAGAAGCAGATGCTCTTTTTACTTTTATGGACAAAGGGGAGAAGACAGGCTTCACGTCTTTGCTTCTTCTTTTGGGAGGAGCAGGGCACAGGCCAGGAAGGAAATCTGTAAAGGGCTTTGAACTGTTCCTGACTTTAAATTTAACATGTTAGCTTACAATAAACAAACAAATGAACAACTTAGACACCTTGAAAGTATGGACACCAGCACTGATGACCAAATGCAAAAGTACCAAAAAATTGTTTTGTTTGTTTCAGAAAGAGTCCCAGGCTGGCCTCCAGGTCCTAATGTAGCTGAGGACAACTTTGAACTGGGAGTCTTCCTGTTTCTATGTTCCAAGTGCTGCAAATAAAACATTGCAAGGCCCTATTGGGTTTATGCTATTCTGGGTATCAAACCCAGGGCTCCATGTGGATTACAGAAGTACTCTACAAAGTGAGCTGCATTCCCTCTCAGATTCCAAAACATGGAGTCACAGAATGTGCTTTGATCCCATCTAATCTCAGCTAGGAAAAGAAGCTTAGAAGATGTCAGGGTGAAAGCAGGAAGGGCTGTGGAGGAAGAAGTCTAAAGAGCGGGAGGCAAACCAAGGGAGGAGGAGGGAAAAGGAGAATACTGCATGTTTTCTCTGGTGTGTAAGATAAGATCTGAATATATACCGAGAGAGAGGAGAGAGAAAGAAGGAAGGAGGGAGGCAAGGGGAGATGGAGATTAGGAGGGAGGGAGGGGAAGAAAGGAGGGAGAGGGAGGAAGGAGGAAAAGAGAGAAACAGGAGGGAGAGAATTGGGATGAGTAGGAAGGGAGCCAAGAGAGGGTAGTTGGGCTGAATATGAACCACATACAGTGATACAGATATGTGAAAATATAAGAAGGACGCCCGCCCACTGAAAATAGTCACTTTGGTCCAGAACATGGTCCTCTAGCTCCAGGTTCAGGGTCCTCCTATCCATCTGGGGACAGAAGTCTAAAGAAAAGGAAATGACATGTAGACAGTCTTCCCTCCAATCACATCTTTATTTTAAAAAATGGCAATCTCATTAAAAATTTAACTTGTGTGTGTATGTGCACCACACATGTAGAGATAAAAGGTCAACTTACAGAAATCAATTCATTCTACCACGTAGATTCCAGAGATGTAATGAACCCCTAGCCTTGGCAGCAGGAATCTTTCCTCAGTGGGCAATCTTGCTATCCCCACATCTTTTAATGACAAGCAGTTCTCCAGATGAAGGAGAAGTGAATGCATCCTTCAAAAGTAGCAAGGTACACTAGGACGACTAGGAATTGCTCCCCGAGAAGAGATATGCTGAGGAAGATGTCACAGTCTTAATCTGATACTCCTGAGAGAGCAGACTCTAGAACTCAGCACACATTTCCAAACCATTTGTGTCACGACAGGATCAGCCATGCTAGGAATACCCCCAAAGACCTGGAAAATTCCAACATACTCATTAGAAAGGGGCAGGAAAAACTGTAGCAATCAGGGGCTGGGGAGAATGGGAGTGTCTTCTGGACATGATGGGACAGTTGCACTCATGAATTGCCAGAATCTGTGGTTTCCTGCACATGAGCAATCCAATCAACATTCTAACATGGCAGGTAAGGAGCCCATGAGACCCCACCTCTGAGGAGCTATTGACAGATGATGATTACTGGAGGATGGAGAGTTAGCTTTCTTTAAGGTTAACCCAGTAGGTGGCCCACACGCCATTGGGTCGTCCATGATACATGTAATAGCAGTAGCTCAAAACGGCCTTCACGAGTTACCAAAATAAATAAAGAAATAAATGACGAAGTTGGGAGGGGAGCAGAGGTAAAGGTGAATCCAGGAGTAGTTAAGGGGTACATGTGATCAAACACATTGTTTGCATGTGTGAATTAACAAAAACATTATATAAAAAATACTCTGCAGAAATAAAGAGAAACCTTTGGGGAACATGGATGTGGGGACCTGGTTGAGCCTTCGGTGGCAGGGAAGCCACATCAATGATGACAACTAAGAGTGGAGTACCAAGAAAAGCCTGGAAGAGGTTTCTGAATCTTCCTGTTCATCTCGTGACATCCTCACAATCAGTGAGCTACTAAACCACCCGCTCAAGCCTTAGAAAAGTTCATGGATTACAGGAACAAGAAAAGCAGCTCACAAAACAGACTAAGGAGGCAGGTTTGCAGGAAGTGCCTTTGAAATTGGTAAAATATAATCTAGGCTTAGTGAGTCTCGCTTCCGAACAAAACCTGAAAGAGCTTGTCATTTTGTTTTAAAAGGCGTCTGATTTTAGCTGTATTTACCATCTTTAATGCCATCCTGGTGGTAACAAGTATTCAAAGACAAACAGATAAAATCACCTTTGATGGTAGAGACAAGGAGGGTGATGTGGGGACATGGACGGGTGTAGGCTGGGAGGCTGTGCACCAAAAGACAGCCAGGGGCTGGAGCTAAATTTCACCTGGACGTTCTTGCAATGTTTTCTGAGCAGAGGAGAGCTAAGGGAAGGGGAGCAGCAGTGGTCTGTCCAGTCGGCCCACCTGCATTCTTCAGCTGGGACTGGGCACATTGGTATTCAGTGGGCAAGTGCAGAGGGTTCAGTCAAGAATATGTTCCCTGTTTTCCATCTCCTTCTATGTGCCCCCCCACACACCACCACACACTGTGGGAGCCCACAAAGGTTTCCTAGTGAGATCTTAGCTTGCCTTACACAGCAGGGCTGCATTAGGGGATGGCTTGACCAGGTGTTTGAGATGGTCTGCACTTGGCTGTGCTGCAGGGAGATCTTTTGCTCCACCCCTTCGCATTCCTTTAAAAGTCCTTTAGAAGACACAGAAGGGGCCAGTTGGGTTTTGACCCAGGTTCTCCTGAGGCTATCCTGTGTTTCTATCTTTCCTCTTGTCGTCTAGGTATCTCTTTCTATCTAAATATTTCCCACTTCTCCCTACTCAAGAGTATGTGGTCGTAAAAGTGGGGGCTGGTCTCCCACAACACAATACACATACACACACACACCTTGAACTTGAGAGACTCTAAACCAGTAGATCTCAACCTGTGGGTCAAGACCCCTTCTGCAAAATTCTATCTCCAAAAATAATTACATTATGATTCATAACTGTACCAAAATTACAGTTATGAAGTAGCAATGTAATAATTTTATGGTTGGGGGGGTCATCACAACATGAGGAACTGTATTAAAGGGTCAGCACTAAATTAGGCTGAGAACAACTGCTGTAAGCAATACCACAGATGACTTCTAGGCCACAAGCAAACAATTCTCCACCATCCAATGAGTTAGTTTGCTTTCATTTCCCTTCCTCATGTTTTTTGTTTGTTTGTTTTGTTTAATTTTATTTTGTATTTGTGAGACAGTTTTGTGTACAGCCCAGGCAGGCTTAAACTCACAATGTACCCGAGAATGACCCTGAACTACTGATCCTCCTGCCTCTACCTCCCCACCATGGCAGGGCAAGATAGTGCAGAGGTTCCTCCATCTTGCATTCTTGTTGAGGATATTTTGCAACTAGAATTGGATCTCTTGGATGGAAAATCCCATAGAAGACTACCTAACTCTTAATCTAAGAACCCAGGGTCAAGATGACCGAGCTAACTCAGCTTCTGGTAAACTGTCTGCTTGTGAAAATGTCCCCCTTGCAGCTACCCAACAAGGTACCAGATTGTGGTTTTTGCCTCTAAAAATCCTTTACCTTTAAACATTCAGCAGTACACATGGGTCCCAAATACCTGAGTGTAATGTCAGCCAGTTGGAATAAAGACTTTTGGTTGGCTATAAACTATGTCTGAGTGGTTGTCTCTGGTGGGAATGGCTGGAAACACAGGCATGTGCCACCATGCCTTATCTATAAGGTGCTAGAACATTTGTGCGCATTAAGCAACTGTTCTGCCAACTGGTCTACCTTCCCAGTTTCTTCTACCTTCTATTGCTTGCAAATGACTATCTGACTAGCTAAGAAGCGGCCATGAGCAGATAAATTAATCTTCGCCTTCCTCCCAGTAAAAACATACAAGCCATTATTCTGGTCAAAAACTAAGGAACAATTCTGACTCAGTATGGGAGATTCTAGAATCCTTAAATAAAATTATATGAACTGAGCTGGGGAGACGGCTCATTTGATTAAGTGCTTGCCTTGTAAGCATGAGGGCATGAAATGGATTCCTAGACTCCTATTAAACACACACACACACACACACACACACACACACACACACACACGGCAAGAGAGCAGATGACCTTGTTACCCCACCACTGGAAAGGTGAAGACAAGAGGAGATAGTTTAGATGAATTAGGGAACTCCGGGTCAGTGAGAGACCCTGGCTCACAAAACAAGATGGATGGCATCTAAGAAATGACAGCTGACGTTGTCCTGTGCCCTACCAATACACCTTTGCGTGGGCACGCCCCACCAAATGCACATGCACTCATATGAACAACACAGACACATGGACACAAATGACATGACGTTAGTTTGCCTTAGTACTTTATTATTTTTTACACATTTCTTGTGCGTGTGCACACGCACGCCACAGTGGAGGTCAGAGGACAACTTTGTGGGAGTCAGTTCTCTCCTTCTACCATGGGGTTCCTGAGGAATCACACTCGGGTATTCAGATTTGGTGACAGGTGCCCTTACCTGCCGAGCTCTCCTGCAGGCTCTACCTTAGATCTACACTCCTCCTATCTCTTTATCCCTCTGGGCGACGGGCAGAACAGCACCAGAGACAAAAAGCCGCCAAGCTGAGCCATGTTTCTCTATCACTGAACAGTCGATATGCTCTTTAAGAAACAGGACTGAGCTGAAAGAAAAATGGCTTCTTCTCCTACAGATGCACCCACTTAATAAATTTACCGCAACTGGAAGCCTTCATGTTCCCTACTTTTAAAGACCACATAAAAAGAGTAGTAACATTTTAGATGTAATTCATGGCTTTTACTAGACAATAGAATAATGATGTTTCTACCTTGCTTGCTGTACTATTTGCCAACCATTTAAGGTAACCGGAGCTTTTGGTGCTAAGTGGAGTACTAGAAACGATGCAGATACGAGATGTGTGGTTGTGCTTAGAGCCCACTCAGTATACAAGCAGAAGTCAAAGGTCAGAGCAGGAAGTAGACCACCCCACTAGTCCTAATACTCTACTGCTAAATTTTATTTTATTTTTTATTATTTTGGAGGTTCTTACACAGCCCAAGCTGGCCCTGAACTCACTATGTAGCAGAGAACTGGTAGACCTTGGACTAGCATTTCTCCAGCCTGGATGCTGGCATTACAAGTGTGCACAACCATACCTGGACATGCAGTGCTGCTAACACAGAGTTTCATGGATGCTAAGATCACTAGATGATTATCTAATTTTAAAAATATTTATCTTCAAATTATGAGCAGATATATGTCTTTGTGTGGGTAGATGCTTGGGGGGCGGGGTGGCTGCCTGGAGAGTTGAGAAAAGGGCACTGGATTCCTAGACGCTGGAGTTACATGTGGTTGTCAATCACCTGACATGGGTGCTGGGAACCAAACGCAGGTTCTCTGTAAGAGCGGTATGTGCTCTTAACAGCTCAGCGATTCTCCAACCCCTGTTTACCAACACTGAAGGGCTTTTCTAGCCATGCAATGAACAGAAGCTGGAAATGATGGCAAACCAGACACTTGCTATGTGACGATCTCCTCGGCTTACAGCCTGTCATCCCTGCCAACAGACATCTCTATGGAGACGAAAGCAGAAGTTACTTCGATATTTTCATTTAAGGGCTTATATAAATCCTTGCAGGACTTCAGGTTTCAACAGATATTATTCATTTATTAGTTAATTAATTGTTTGTCTGTTCCTTGTCAAAACTTTCAAAATCCAAGTGTACGTCCTCACTCAATAAAATGCTAACAGAATTACTTACTGAACTTGAGCCTTCCTACACAGAGAGAAATTGGAGAGAGTCCAGATTCAATATTTTTATAAACTCCAAGATGTGAACCTAAATCATCATGAATCATGCACAAGAACTGATTTTTATGTGGTGGGATGACTTTTTGTTTCACAAAGGGGAAACCAAAAAGGTGTGTGTGGCTTTTCTGTGAGCTCCTTCATAGATCACTTGTGGCCACATGAGCCAGGATATTGTCTGAAGTGAAACATGACAATCCACAGCCCATTCTAAAGGGGCTCCCCCCCCTCTTTATTGAGTGATCTTGTGAGAAATGTATTCCAAAGAAATAACCACCGAGATCCAACATTATCCAAAATGAAGAAGTGAAAAAAAAAATCTAAATATCTGAAAACAGGTTAGATAAATTATGGAATGAGTAAGACAGCATCCTGCACAAGCACTAAAAATCATAATAGGGAAGTATACTTAAAGAGCTTGAAGGAAGTTTATGTGAGGTACACTAAAGACTGGAATAGTTACAATGCAGGTGAAGGTTAGTATTAACCATCAACTTAGAAGATTCTATAATGACAGCCATATCTATGGTGGATCATCTTGTGTTAATGGAGGTGAAAAGGCCTGTCCACTGTGGGTGGTTCCATTCCCTCTCTCTGCGATCCTACACCATATACAAGCAGAGAGCCAGATCACCTCTCTCTTTTCCCTGATTGTGGATGCAGTGTGAACAGTTGCTTCAGGCAGCCACCTTGACTTCCTTGCCTAGGTTGCATGATACAACCTTGAGGTAACTCTAAGTAAAAAGAAAAGCCCCTGCTTTCCCTCATGCTTGGATCTGCAGGCTCTCCCATGCTTAGGGTAAAGAAACAGCATACAGTAGTAATGAAGGGTCCAGGACCCCATGAAAATGGCAAGTCCTAAGACTGCAGAAGGGTGACATGGCAGCTGAGTACAGAAGTCTCAAACCAATACCCCACAGGCAATCTGAAATAGGGCCCTGGTGAAGAGTGTAGTCGGGCCATGAAGAAGATGTGCGTGCATTCCCTTGCAAGCTTAAACCGGAGGAAAATGAAAAGACAGCGCATGTATCTAAAAGAAGAGTAGAAAGAAACACCTCTGTCGCTCTTGTGTGTAAAGAATGGGGAAGACAGGAGAAGGCACTGGGCAACCGCACACTCTTGTGCAAGGAGGAAACGTGCTCTGCAGATGGAAAGGCTCAACCCTCAGCAAATTGCTGAGGCCATGAGGTGACCTTTATAAATCTCTGAATTAGATGGCATTCTCTGGGGTGTCCTCTATCTAAAGCTACTGACACCCATGAGGGAGGGAGCTGGAACAGACGAGTCTCTGCTTCCCCTCTTAGTTTCTGTGCTAGAAAACCAAATGGAGGCCGAAGAAAAACACTGAAGCCAGAAGGGTGACTCTAAGATGTTCTTGAGAACTGAAGCAGGAGATTGTGTGTGTGTGTGTGTGTGTGTGTGTGTGTGTGTTTATCCAAGTACCACTCTCCAAACCCCAGATCAACCCAAGCTCCTTTCTACACACCAGCACTCACTTGGGACTAGCAATCAGCAGCACCAACTGGGAACTGTTTCTGTCCTGCTGTAGGTAATCGAGGGGAGCACACTCTATATCCCTGGGGCCCCTGTCATGGGAGGGAAATAGAAGGCTCAAAAGACGTTAACCAAAAGCTGACAAAATTGTAGCATAGGAGAGACACTGGGCTTGGTAGAGCAGAGTGCAAAGCAGCTAGGTGCTGTCACCCCTACAAAGCAAGATTAGAAGAGAGCTGTGTACTGGTGGACACCATCCTCCAAGTGAGCAGGGCAGGGAGGGTCCTTTCTCACTTGGATACTGTGGGAAGAGGCCATTCCTAAATGAAAGCAGCCTTGTGGATGAAGTCCACTGCAGAGCCTACTGGGAGTACAAAGAAAAGATGGAGGGCAGGCTAAGGAAGGCAGAAGAAGGATATTCAGGAATAGAGCAGTTCACTCCAGAAGCATCTCACAGATGGGCCATACGCACTGCCTCTCCATAGCACAGAACTGGAAAGATGTTGGTGTCCTTGGTTACATCCATTCACTTATCCAGCCAAGATGTCCACACATACAGGCACCCCAACAACATATGAATGTGCTCACCAGAGCACACAGAACATAAAGAAAAATACCATCCAGTCCACGGAGCTCTGAGACCCAAACTCTGCAATCTCCACGAGGGAAAGAGTTAAGGAAGATTACAGGATGTGGAATGACCTTTGGTCAACTTACTTCTCTAAGAGAAGAATGCATTTGCATTTTCATTGAACTGATCAAATGTTATCTAAGAACTGCTTAATTGCCTTAATGGTTTAATCCTATCTGCTGCCAATCTGATTAGAGGTGTGTGTGTCTGTGCGTGGCACCCATGTGGTTTGGCACTAAATGGGAAGGTGAAACCTATTACTGAAAGAACAGCGACGTGGAGCTGGGTGCCTTCCGGTTAATTGAGAAACCACAAGTGTTGCAAGGAGGTCACCCTATCGTTTATTTTAATTTTCTTCTCTCCGCTCTTCCCAGTCACTTGATCGTCTCAGGGACTTGTCTTAGATTTGAGACTGCTAAGAGCGTGTGTTAATTTGGGTTAAGGAGAAGGTGAGCCCAGGTACCACCAGTGCAGAGTGGGGAGGGTTAACAGAAACCGGGGATATAATTTAATAGTTCCTTCAGGTCTGAGCCACACACGGCTCATATGGACTGGGGTATCGCGGTACAGAAGTCACCGCATACATTCACTAATCTCCCTTGGGATGAAGTCTCTTGGGGCCTTGTAGCAATTTATAACCTACAGGAATACAAGTCGCCCCTTTCAACCAGCCAGGGAACGCCCAGCAATGCACCTGGGAGAGCTGCTTTCTGTAGGTATACAGCCACTGACCTTCTGTTTGGGAACCTGGGGTGAGGAGGCCACACCCTGCCGCTTTGTCTCAGAATCCTTTGTCTCAAACTGGAAGAACAAGTTCCAAGTCAGTTTCACAAAGGCATAAGGCACGCCTCAAGATTTGCACAGGAACTTGAGGCGGGCTGAGCAGAGCCATGCGCAACACTGAATTGTTAATCTACACCAACCACACTGAGGTGAGCGGCTTTTAGAACATCTTTGCTATGCTTGGCTTTGACTTGGACGCCGGGGATCCGAACTCAAGTCCTCGTGCTTGCTTAGCAGGCACTTTATCCACCGGGCCTTTTCCCCAGGCCAAGATACTCATCCTGGAGAGACCACCAGAATAACTTTTAACAGACAGACCTTCGTTGTAAGGCAGCCTGTGAGACTGAGGCCTAAATCCACCTAAAGGACCCCTCATTTAAGAGTTTAAAAACGAAAACAATGCCTAGGAATGTAGCTCAGTTGGTACAGGGCTCTCCTGACATACAGAAAGCTTGGGTTTGATTGCCAGCATGAAATAAAAAACTGGACATAGAGGGAACTGGAAAAACGGCTCCATAGTTAAGAGCCCTACTGCTTTTTTGAAATGACCTGGGGTCAGATTTCAAAACTCAAAAAGAGAGGCTCACAATGGCTTGTAACTTGAACTCATAATCTCATGAGTGACCCCATGCCCTCTTCTAGCCTCTGCAGGAACTGCCCTGACATGCACATAATCACACAGAGACAAGTACATAGTGTGGTGGTTTGAAAGAAAATGTCCCCCAAAGGGAGTGGCATTAGTAGGAGGTGTGGCCTTGTTGGAGGAAGTGCGTCACTGTGGGGGCGGGGGCTTTGAGGTCTCCTTTGCTCAAGCTTCCCTCAGGGTGACTGACTGTCAGTTGACTTCCTATTGTCTGCAAGATGTAGCATTCTCAGTTACTCAGTGCCTGCAGCCACCATGTCCTGCCCCCCATGATGATGATAATGATGATGATGAGGTTGATGGACTAAACCTCTGAAACTAAAAGCAAACCACCCAAATTAAATGTATCCTTCGTAAGAGTTGACAAGGTCATGGTGTCTCTTCACAGTAAGAAAAACCTTAACAAAGATACATAGTTAAAAATAAAATATTCAAAACAAACAATAATTAGCTAAACTGTTGAATCCCAGCACTTGGGAGGTAGAGCCCAGAGGATCAGAAGCCCAAGGTCACCCTCGGCTACCATAGTAGTTACAGGCTAGCCTGGACTACCAGAAACTGTTGATAAACAAAGTCAGAAAGAAAGATGGAAGGATGGAAGGATGGATGGATGGATGGATGGACGGACAGATGGACAGACAATTATTCCACATATTACTTTTCTGTAGACTTAGTCTTACATGCAATTCTTAATTTAATTTGGAAGGAAAAAGAATGGTGTTCATTAATTTTGACTGTCACTGACCAGTAACAACCAGAATGTACTGGAAGCCTCATCTTCCATCACCATTGGATATCAAAGTCCTCCTAGCTACATGTGTTCCTATCTGTCTGTCTAGAGCAGCTTGTGACTGAATGGTGCTGAGTAAGAAGAAAAGGGTGGGAAAAGATCATGGTGGGAGCATCAGGGTGTTTTGGATGCAAAGCAGAGACTTATCTTTTTTACTGTTGTGGCTCCAGAGAAAATCAATTTTGACACAGAACTGCCACTTTACAAGCAAATAACTATACTTTCCAATAACCTAATCTGCACGAAGCCTACTGAAAATTCCCTAAAGAACCAGTAGTTAAAACCTCCATTAAATCAAAGGGTTTAATATGGGAAGGGAAGAGAGGATGCAGTTTGACTTGGGAATGTAATGGACTCGGTGGGGAAATAAATACGTTGTTTTATGTGTACAGTTACAGAATATGAGAACGTGCACTCATTTCACAGGGAATTCTCTTGCTGTGCAACTTATTCCTAAACAGATGTGATTTTTGCTTATTCAAAAACATTTAGGTAACAATTACAGCATAATAAATTATAATTGCCTTCATCTTCCAGCCATGTAATGCCATCTATGCAAACACAAAGAGAAGGCAATTATGTAAAGCTGTGAGACCCATTTCCAGGTAGATTCCGCAGCCAAGGCTCAGATAATATACATTGTTCTCACATAAACATTGTAGTCTGCCTTATATACACATCCTAAGCTGTGTGGAGAAGTACCTACTGAGAAACTGAGGTGTGTTCGTCACAGGCTGAGAGACTCTACTGCCAAGAACGTCTCCGAGGCTTCAAATGGATGCTTTTATCATGGGCATCTACTCACATGGAACATTCCAAAAAACCTCGGCATCCACTCAGTGGTCATTCCCAGAGGAAAGCAAAGATGCAGTGGAAGGGTACTTTTTTTTTTTTTTTAATTCAAAAAACAGAATAAATTGTTCATTTCTTCACTTGTGTGTAGGTGTGTGAGAGTGTCTATGTGCTACACTGAGCATGTGGAGGACTCTTCTCTCCTTCCACCACGTGGGTCCTGCCCTGACCCACCTAGTCATCTCACAAGCCCACTTTCCAACTTTTAAATCAGAATGTCACTGGTGGGTCAGATCTTCCACAGGGCACAGAGCTGAGAGCAGGGAGGAGGAGGGTGGTGTCCAGATGTCCTGATGGCGAGAGGGGCCAGGAAGGGAACAATGTCCCCGAGGGCAGCATACATACCAACGTGCATTTTCAAGGAAGAGAGTACCAGGGAGAGAGGAGAGTGAAGATATTCAGGGCAGAAATAAGGTTTAACCTGCACAGAGCTGCCCGTCCTTCTTTTGTGATTTAATGAGGGAAAAACTGTCAAGCCACACTGGAGTGGAGACACCTCATTCAAAGGGAGCCCGCCTCCACCTCCCAGATTTACTGTGAAATACCAGTGGGGAGCAGAGGAACCTGAATGTGAGCTGGTAGGATGGCTTATCTCCAGGTGAGTGAT